>NW_009633921.1:89249-108382 GCF_000690535.1 Cariama cristata
TCAATTACCCCAAGTGTAGAGCTCACAGATACCTTATCTTAAGGCTCCTTAAAATAAGAACTTGATTGTTTCCAAATGCGTCTAAGAAGCTAGTGATAGAAACGCGTTAATACAAGAGACACGTGAAATTTTATTACCTCCAAAAATTGTCATTATTACTTGATTCTAAAGATATGGAAGCATCAACACAACTGTCTAACACATGCTCATAGCAATAAATCTACGACTACCTATGCATGTGCAGGTTGTACTCGGAGAAGCAGAGTTTTAGCATTATATTATTACCATCATCTAAACAATAGTTCAAAAAGCCACCTGTCTTTATTGCAATATAAAAATCCTCTTTTGCAGTTTACTTTTTATTTTATTGTTGGATTTTTTTTCTTTTGTTAGTATTGGACTTGTTTCTTTTCTTCAAAACAAACACTTTAAAGTTTCTGGTGATTATTCCCCTTGTAGGTGCTACACCGTCTTGTAGACAGCTACTGAACTTAGGCTGACACTGGAAATGGAGATCGTTAGATGAAACTTCTGACAAAGAGTGTATTTTCTGAAGATACATTAGGAGCAGGGAGAAATGTCTAAGAGCAAGGTCATACTAAGGTACGGCTTTGACCTAAAGTTATGTGACTCTCTGATCATTTTTAAACATAAATCTGGTATGTTTAGGACAGTAATATATTCTTTTTCATGAAATTGCTACTGTCTGTAGGAATGTCACCCCTGGATGAATTAGCAGGAGAAAAGAAGCCACTGTGGGAAATCTAACACACTCTTCCCGCGTATTTCAGTCCCTTTGGCATGAGCAAGAGTTGTGTGCGAGATCTGATGGAGGTATATGACCCCAAAACTCACAATTACATTACAGTAATTGCCCGAGATGAACGGGGCACTTTATAACTTGTGCGTGGATTTACGTAGGCTGAGATCATGACTCTGGTGCGAGGCAGAATTTTGCCGCCGGTTTTAACAGGAGTAACACCAGCCTCTTGTATTCCTACACGTGATGGTATTCCATAGGAAAGCAATTTAAAAGTTGGGCACTCAGAGCTGACGTATCGGTAGAAAGAATCAAAATACAATGCTGGTCATTTTTGTCAATAAGGAGTCCAGACTGGATTTCAAAGAGTCTCTTCACTCTGTAAACCCACACCTGATCCACCTTTGCATAATGCAGACTGAAATGAAGGCTAGAACATTTAAATTTTGTCAGATATCTCTTGACACAGGTGTTGCTATGGGGGGGTTATTGCTTCGTTCTGCAGGGGCAGGTTTGTTTCCCCTAAAATGTATTTATGTCTCTCCTGAGATGACAAAGTCAGCAGCATCTTTAACACGCTATTTTATTTGGTGGTGTTGTTTCGTGTTTGAGATAAAATTAAGTTGTTTTACATTCGTGCACGTTTACTAATTCCGAAAAAATGAGGTGTTTATTACAAATTTTCATTTAGGTGCAGCTTACACTCTTCAGACATGCTTGTCATAATGGTGCATGGGGGGGGGGCAACACTAAAATGTATTTAAAAAAAAAAAAAAAAGAAAAGTGTTTCAAGCATTTAGCTGGAACTATATCCAACACTGACCTGTTATGGCTTATTAAAGTTCTGCACTTTAGCCTGGAGACATTTGCCGGTGCAAAAGTAATGGCTGCTTTAACATCTGTGTACAAAAGTGGAATTTAAGAGATTAACTTGCATTTGACCTACTTCAGCTCTCCTGGTAATGAGGGGTGCAGGGGCACAGAATTAATTTCTCTCAATTTGTGGCTCTCAGGGGTGCTGCTAAGTTTGAGAGTGCTTGAATTTTAAGAGTCTCCTGGTGTGCTGAGAAGGTTTTGTTACTGCACGGAGTTCTGTTAGCGGCAGGGACTGAAGTGCCAGTTTTATCTATTTGATTAATAGCCTGATTGAGTTCTAGTGTATCTTTGAAAGAAAAAACCCCATATTTTCTCTCCCACTTGAACAGCATTTTTCCCCTCATACGCCGATTTTTCTCTCCCACCCAGTAACAGCAACTCAAAACAGCCAATGGACTGAGAAACGTCTGCTGGGCCTAACTTTTAGTCTGCAGCTCTCAAGCTGGGTTTTACATACCAGATCTGTCTCACCTTCGCAATAATCTGGGTTTTATTCAGAATCTGCTGTACGTTTGTTGTGTGTGATATTAATGGGCTGCTTCTAGCAGGATATAACTCAGGGTGGTATTATTTGGACTGATGCGATTTTAAAAGCTAGCAAATGACTGTGCAATTATTACTCCAGTGCTGTGTCTTTACCGCAGCATTAATGCATATAAAGAGATTTTTGGCAAAGCAATTTATACTCTCGTGAAATTGGCTGTAACTACTGAATGTACAACGTTTCCTTTTCTCCCTGAGTGTAAAAGGTCTGGTTTAGTTCCTTATTGATATACTTTATCTCTCCTCTTCCTTTTAAAATAACTGCTGTTCAGTGGAAGATTTCTTTATGCAGGCTCAGAACTGACATGACGTGATTTATTCCCAGCTCACCGCAGTTTATCAAGGAAATAAACAGAGGAAGCAATAATACACATACATATTATCCTGTGACAAATATGCATATTGGGGAACAGGATGATAAAGATAAAAGATCTCTAAAGTTTTCTAAATAAATTTTTATTGATTTATCACATTATCACATAGGAATATTGGCGTGGAGATTTTATCTTTTCTAAAAATTTTTAAGTAAAATCTACTCTTAGATCTCCAGATAAATCATAGCAGAAAAGAGTCTGGAGACTAAGCGTGTGTATATGTTACTGTTTACCAATAAGCACGATATTAAGCATCTTCCACCTAACAGCAAAAAATGCATGTTAACCACAGCAAAATATAACATGTATCTTTGTGTTTCATAACACAAATGAAGAAACCAACAATTGTGCCAGAACCCATATCAACAAGTGCAGTGCACTTCTACAGGAATGCAATTGTATTGTGTAACATTTACCTATCAATTTAATAGAGACTAATTGTCCTGAGATTCTTTTCTGGAATTTCACAAAACCTTTGCCAGGTTTCATTGTCAGATCCTCCTTCCAAAAACTTGTGACTCCAGGAAAATATAGCTTTTCTTTGGATCTGTGATCTATCAACAGGACGCTACTAGCTGCTTATTTTCAGCAAGCCTGGACTGTCCAGTGGTTTTACCTTAAACAAATGGCTGATCTTTTTATTTTCAAGTTAAGGAAATCAGATTGTTAAAATAGGGAGGTTTTATACACAGAGCTCTTCTACAGGGCTCCCTGTAATGCAATGCACACAGACATACTTTGATGCAGTTGGTTTTGACAAGTAACTGCTGTCAGAAAGTCAGGAAGTATTTTCCTGGTTTTATTTTTTTTTTTTTTGGGGGGGGAGGGGGGAAGACTAATTGGTCGTTTTGAAGTTTCACTGTTAAAACATAAAACCATATTCCTATAATAAGTTTTTAAAAAACGAATCAAGGCTACCCATTTCAACTCTGGACAAGCTTATCTTGCTATGATGTGTTTTCTTGATATTGTGGAAATTTTTAAAGATCGTATATTAAAGTTTGCTAAAAAAAACTTGAAAACGTTTGATTTTAAATGTTTCTTACTCTTCTTTCATCCCGTGGAAAGCTTTAGTCGTTGCCGTGTATGCCTCAGTGAAAAGCAACAGCACCAGTACCCATCCCACTGTACAGAGTTAATGTCCTGTAATCTTTCCCTGCGCCTGAGAGTCGGAGGGAGTTTCCAGCTCCACTTTTCCTAGCAGCTGCCAACGTTGTCAGCACTGATCTGTCAGAAAGGATTTTTCCTGGCAAAACTTTGAAGCTCCTTTCTGACATCCCCAACAAACTAATTGTTGTCTCCTGCCTCCAAGAGCCCTCTGAAGTCCCAACGAGTTAGTGTCTTCTCAAGAGATGAGAAAGGGGACTCACAAAATCAATTTATCAGGCTATTACGCATTGTCATCAGCCAAAACAAAAACCTGCTAAAGACAGGAGAAAAAGTAGAAGAAATGGGTCTCTGAGAAAAGGTTACAGAACATCCATCTTCTCTCCTCTTAAACCTTTCTTTACCCATTTTCATACCCATTTCCCTCCACTAAAAGACACTTTATGACAAGCATTGTAATCTCTTTAGACCAGGGGGGAACCTCTTCTTTAGGACCGAATCTTTGCAAGGCGTGAGTGACAGCGGGAAGGGGTCCAATTGCCACTGAAGACACTAGGCAATAAATCATCCACCCTGGCATCAAGTGGCTGGACTAGTCCCCACTTCCCGATGGCCACCAGTGCCTGGCGGTGACAAAACAGCTATTGTCAACGCCCAGCAGCCACATTCCCTCCTTCTCCCCGCCAAGGTTTTAAGTTTACCTAAGGCATAAGAAACAGAGATTATAGCATTGGGAAAGGAAGAAAAAAAAAAGGGAAAGTCCGCTGTGGGTAGGAGAAGGGATGCACGAGAACGACACTATCATCACGTACTTTTGTAAGTCCAAACAATAGTAGCGCCTGGAGAAGTGCCCATCAGGTTTTTATTGGTAATTACTAAAATGGCTTTTGAAACCCTCCAGCCCAGACGGTGATTTTGTTGGTGTGTTTTTAAGACTTTCCATTTCCAGGTGACCTCTGGTGCTGTGGTTACTCTTTAACTGAGGCAAGGCAGTGCTAGGAGGTGTGCACTGTTATAAGCACAACAGCTCTTCACCAAACAGAACAATCTTAAGGAGGAAATACTGGATGGAAAAATAAGTGCTTGTCATCCAGATTGGAGCGTGTTTTGGATTCTTTCAGGCCAAACCCAAAGATCTTTGCATTGTCAAGTTATCACACCAAATACCGTCATGATTTTTTTATCATTCACAACTAAATTGCTATAAAGGAAACTAGAAAAATGCGTCAGGTTTGTTCTACCGAGAGGCTTGTGCACAGCTACTGTATAAAAGACGTTTGTAGATAAGTTGTAATCAGCTCAGAGTTACATATTAACTGATGAATGATGGTAAAGAGAGGAATAAAAGACTGTAGTGGGATGAGTCTTTAAATTTGAAACCCTTGAGAAGGTCACCAAAGGATAAGAGTAGCAGAATATTTATCACTGCTGCATTTTTATCCTTATTGATTTTTCACTCAGTGTCATTAGGGTGTTTCCTTTAGACAAACGAGCTACAGAACACTAACCATTTATTAATTATTGTTGATGCTGGGAAAAATGGCCCGTTCTCTCCAGAATACCCCTCAACTTAGTGCACTTGCTAAATGTAATGCAAGAGAGGAACTTGACTCTGGAAATTTAAATAATGAATTAGTTAACGTGCCATTGACTCCTCTATTCTGTTGTGGTAAATGGAAATCCATGTGCATTTGTTTCCCAACGTGCTGTCATTCTGTATGTCCACTGCCCCAGTTCTCAATTATAAGAACCATTTTGGGGTATAAGAATGCAATAGATATTTTTTAAAAAAAATGTCTGGAGCTCCATAGTCAGGCAGGTATGCCTTTCATTATCATGAGAAATATGGAGATTATATCTTCCTTCCAAATATCGACTACCCTGGGGGTGAACAGTTTTTTGTTTGAGTGAGTGAGTAAAACATCATTAGTATTTTCATGATCACCATGGGAAAAGCTGACAAGTAGATTTTTCTGTTGACTGGTATATATTCGTGACTATTTTGTAAGGCTATGTTATATGGTTCTACATATAATGAAACTCCTTCGTAGTTTAGTAACATGGAAAAATATTATTCTGTTCTTTTTAACTGTAAATTGATTAGGCTGCGCCAAATCGAGCAAAAGTAACCAGGACTCTCTGTTTTAACATTTTGAATTATTTAATGAAAAACCTTTAAGGTCTCCGGATTCACAGTCAAATTGCTACAGAGAGTAAATGAGATGAAGGTTTTTCTAGGCTCCATGACAGTTCTACCCCATTTCATCATCTTAACTAAAAAATAATCCTATCTACCTTGAAATCCACAGCAGCTGTAAGTAGAAAATAAATCCAAATCGCAGCTCAGACTTGTAACCTAACAGCTATCATAAATAATCAGAACCTATTTGAAGGTGGAAGATGGGACATTAGAAGCTATTTACACTACTAGAGTGATGCCATTGATCAGTAACGGCAACCCGTAGATAAGACTCATATGATGTCATGGTTATTTATGATGGGAATTGACAGTAAAGCTACTATAGAACTTTCTTCCCGACAGCTTCATTCATTTCTGTTTGTGATGCATTTTGCTGTTAAAGAAGCAATCAATAGCAAAATTGTGGTGATAAAAGTTATTACTGGTTAAATATATGAAAAATGTACCTGTGTGTGTATACATATATAATGCAAACTATAAGAACATTAAAAAATTAGGTCAGCAGAATTTATTTAATATTTTTTATTACCAATGTACAGTAAAGGTATTTTACGTTGTTTGATAGTGAACATGTACTACAGTCCAATTTATTTTCTAATCTCATCAAACTTATTGCGACCATGAGAAATGCAGTGTTGCAAAGATTAATATAACGTTACACATTCTCTGCAGTAAGCCTTATGGCTTACAGTGCATTGGTGTAGGTCAAAGAAGAGGAGAAAAAAGCCCTTTCAGACCAGCCCCAGACTTGGGAATCTGCTGTATATGTCCAGCATTAAGTGCTTGCATCCAGAAATTAAGAGGGTTTTAGCAGCAAGCAAAGACTGATGAAATACAGAAATACCCCTGCACCGGGTTCAGTGGGCATGCATGCAAATGCCAATTTTGTGAGCTGTTAACAAAAAAGGCAAGAAACCATTCTTTTCTTATATATGCTCTTGGTGGGAGATGGGTAGCAAAATGAACATGAGGTCATAGCCAGCCTCAGAGCAAAGGGTCTTGTTGCTGCTTCCTCTAATGCCATGGGTTGTCCTTGCGTGAGGCGTGAGCAGGTGCTGGGTGGGCACTCGTAAGAGGAGTTGGTGAGGGGATGTGGGAGAGGTCTCCCAGAAGGAGAGAGATGACCCAACCAGGGTGACACCACGTTGCCCGCAGTGTTGGGCTTGGCTTAGCTGCAGAGCATGTGTGGGAGTTAAGGTTGTTTCTATTATTTTCATGGAACTGCACATTAACTAGTATTTTGGTTGCTAATTTTGTACAAGTTTTTGATAGTATGTTAAGATAATACATTGATAAAAAAGCTAGCAGAAAAAAAAAAACCAGAAGAAATAGGGAGGGATAGTTTCTGCGTTGTACGAAGGATCACATTAGTCTACTGCTTGCGTAAGCTCTGAAATCTTTTTTGTGTATTTTACTTTTTATTAGGTAGTGTATACCCAAAATGAATGCTTCATTCCATTTTTGTAATGTAAGATGTGTGCAAAAAAAAAAAAGTTGATCGGGTTGTCTTCATTAAATCAAAAAGATGTAAAGAAGATGGATGCGTGTGTAGGAATGTAATATGCTCTGCAATAGTCCATCAATTGGAATGACTAACCCCAGACACTACAGAAACCAGCACCAGAGACTGATCATACGTAAAAACTGTATTAAAATTCATGCAAATCACCAAAAATCAAAAAGCAGCATAAGGGAAAAGAGAACAGCTGAAATCTTTTTTTCTGTAGTGTCCACATAGGCTATAAACTGATTACTAAAAACATACTGATGTTTTTAGGCCAGATTTAGTCCAATGTTACCTGTTTATTAGCAAAATCAGAGTGATTGGCAGGCTAATGCTGACTGTTATTTTTTTTTAAGTTGATTTTCTCTACTGAACAACTGATAGAAAATCCATGTAGCATCATAGTTATCCTAATCTTGGCTAATTTATAAAATTCTTCAGTAAGTTTATCTATATTTAATCTTCTGCGATATGAATCCCCATCCTCAGATGAATTGGCTTATTTTTTAAACAATCCAGGCTCTATTTTGCATAGTTCCTTTATGCGTATGATTGTATGTACACAGCAGGTCAAAGGCAGTGCTTCCCAAGACCATTGTTGGCCTGGAACAATAAATATTAGACTTAATTTAAATGGGTCAGAGTTCATTCTCATCCCCTGCCCATCTATATGGCAAAACTGTCTGGTTAGTCGTTTAGCTGAGACAGAAACGGTCACTGTCAAAAAACTGCTAATGAAAAAATGCTTGTTTGATGGAGCTTCTTCTAAGCCATGACAAATCGACATGTGATGTTATATACACGCATATGTGTCCTTCTGCTGATGTATAGAAAGCAGTGGGGTTTTTTGAGATTTATACTTTGTACCTAGGAATGTGGTTATCCAGTTAAATAATGATATACCTCTTGGTAGGATTTCTTCTTTTTTTTTTTTTTTTATGTGATGAAGAAATAGTGCCCTTATTAATATTTCACACGTTTTATAGGTAATACTACCTCTCTGACTTCACACTGTTCTTCCCAAATGGTCCCCAGGTTATACTCAGGAAATGTTATTACAAGACTTTCTGTCGTATTTTGTGAAAGGATGGGCTCCTGCACCTGGCCGAGAGCAGGGGTGATTGCACTGGAATTTCAGCTGCCCTTCCAACAGCCAGCGGCAGGGCTGTTCCCTTATAGCTGCTAATGGTCGTCCACAGGGTAACAGCAAATGGCTAAAATGAGGTAGGACAACCGGGTGGATCGCAGACGTTTTGTAGGAAACGAGGTAAGCCTTCATTTCGTGGTAGCTTACGGATGGCGTTGTGTTAAAACCATCACAGGGAAAAACAATTCAGGATGGCACAAAATGTTTTCCGGTGGCAACTTGCCTAAAATGTCGTGACTGGGCAAATTGCCTAGAATTTGGAATTTTCTCATTGGAAAATGAGGGTAGGGCTTTGCTTTCTTCCAGCATCTTCCAGCTGACATTTGCAAGGCACTTTACAGATATTATATTACTCAACATCAAAATGTCATGCTTCAGCATTCGCTGTCTTTAACCGTATAGATAAGTTGGTTTTTTACAAGGAGAGAAACAGTAGCGCAGGGAGATTAAAATGACCATTTTCAAACTCACTACCTAGAGGGTTAGGTTTACACACTCTATTTTTCTGCGTCTAAGCAGACAGCCCAATTCTCAGTGCTGCTCAGCAGCCTCCATTGACTGCAGAAATTATGGGGTGGATAAGTTTGCCTCTTTTGTTTTCAGTGTTTCAGAATGTGCTCGACTCCAGCTGTGTTAGGTATTTTTTGGGTTATTTATGCCCAACAACAGTCATATGTTAATGACCCATCTGTGCTTTGAAGCCGACATGTCTCTGAGGTGAACTGGATGAAGAAAGAGGCTGCTTGTTGTGATTTCGGATTTTATAACGTTAAATGTGTGCTGATTGTGTCAGAAAGAAACACAGGGATATGCCTTCATCCAGAGGCTGTTGTCACTTGTGTGGACCTCAGTCCCTTCAGGGAGCATCCGCACAGCACTGTTGTGCAAGGACACGGCCAAACCTGCAACACCAAAGGGTCCCGGTCCCAAAGACCTTACTCTTGCATCCAACATGTACTAATCATTATTTAATTATTACTTGAATTTTCTCTAGTCACTAACAAGGCAGTCCTGTTGAATACAACTAAAATTGGTAGAAAATTGCTCCAGTCGTGTTATTCCAAGTTAATTGGACTAGAGAGGAATTACCTAAATGTTAAAGGAAAAAAACCCCAAAGCCCAAAACCTTACTTGGATTTGTATCAAAGTTGTGTCTAGTTTATGCAAGCTCATCTTTCCTAGCTGAACATCGAAATCCTCTGCTGGCCTGGATAATCATCTGCTTTGGAAACAAATGAACTGCTCCTGTGAGGTTATAAATGGATTTTACAACAGTTTTTAAGAGTAAAACACCCTATCCCCCAGCTCCTTTGCATGCTATAGCCCTAGTCCTTGAGATGAAGTTTTCAGAAGTTGCCACCAAGTTTTTCCACATGATCTGTTTTCTAGCAGAGCCGAGCATCCAGCTCCTGCAGAGACTGTGACCAAGAGCTGCTGGGGTCAGATCGCTGGCAAAGCCAGCTTGTGCTGACTAGAGGCAGAAAGCCCACAAAAGGAAGATACTTCTAAAAATGTGACTCTTGTATATATGGTTTTTCATCTGTAATCAAAGCATGCATTGAGTGCTTGGGGTGTTTGTGTGATTGACTGAATTAATAACATAGAAATTGATTGAAATTGAAATTCTTAGGGAGAACACGCCATGTAAGAACAGGGTCTATTCCCTTCTTTGAAGACAAACGTCTCAGAGACGACTTCAGTTTAAATGAATGCCTTTTTCATCATTTGCCATGCTCCACATTTCCAGCGAAGGTGAGTTTAGCATGCTAGGGCTGAGCTTGAGAGCTGCTGCTGGTGCAAACCCTGCTGAATTCAGGACACATCCTGCACAGAATAGACAGGCACTGGATCCGGGCCTGCGTTACCTGCTCTGCTCCGTTTGTTGGAAAACACTGTCCTTAAAAGACAACCTGAAACTCCCAACATGAAAAAAAGTTGCCTTTGTCAGCGTCTATTGATAGCCCACGTTGTCTGTTTTATCGTAGCAAATAGGTTGTGGCCTCTGTTGAGCTCACATCCATCTTTGTTCTTGGGTAGGATCTCTCTAAGTTAAAATCTCTCTGAATTACTTAGCCCCAATCTGAGTAAGGGGTTCCATGGGACCCCCTCTTCTTCTTTTTTACCCAGTTTAGTTGCCCTAAAATGTTTTTTGTTCTCTTGCTTTCTTAACTGTACACGTATTTTTGATTAGGAACAACCCCAATAAGACACAGATAAAATGAGAACCAAGATTTCTGCAGCTCAGGGTATTTGACCCAGAAGGTTATTTATCTGTGGATGTGTCTATTCATATCTGCCGATCCTACAGTCAGGAATTTGCCCTCACAAATTGGTGCTAACAAATGCAGTTGCCCAGGGTGCCCCTTTTGTGCACACGCATATACGTTTATCCAGATGTTCAAAATACATTTTTCTTTTAACAGCGTGTTAATGAATTATTATGAAGTATTTTGACATACTGCTGAACTTGAGCTTGGGATTGTTCCACTGATTTCCCAGGACTCACTGCAGAAATGGATTTGTGCATTTGCTCTCCATTTCTGGATGTAATGTCGGCGCAGCCCAGGTGGAGATTCAGACCTTCCTCTACTCAGGTACTCCTGTCCCCAAAAGACCCTGCAACGATCTGTCACAGGCAAAGCTCCCCCCACACCACACTGAGAGGATGACGACAGTCTAAACAGGGCAGAAAGAAGTTCGGCATGAAACCGAGGCCAAAACCCAGATTCTTTGGACTTCAGTTTTCATGTGAGAGAAGGGAAAAGAAATTACCAAAACCTGAACAGCACCTGCTGAGAATACTGACAGCTGATCGTGCACGTGGATGAAGCAATAACAGGTAAATGCTGGAAGAAATAGTTGGAGGCGCCTGATTTGGAGCTGGTCCTTGCTCTGAAAATGCCAAGGTGCTGTGATGAGGAAGGAGCTGGCTTGCAGAAGACCCCTCCTAGGGCCTGCGGGAGCCTCTGCACCAACCAACGTTCTCCAGAGACCATCCGAGCACCTTTCCTTCTGCAGGAGCTGCTGCAGCTGCCCGGAAACCTGAAATACAGCTAGTAAAGTTGAGAATTAATGTAAAGGTTTTGGTTGATGCAATATACGCCTGTTAGCTGCCTTACTTTCTCTACAAGCCTTGGCTGCAAGCGGTGGCCAGTTGAGCAAGCGCACGTCTATGTGTGCATCTGTGTCTCAGCTCAGCAAAACAGCGGTGCTTAAAGGAACTTGAAGTAATTTTTAATTCTGCTTGTTCTACTCTTGGGGGCTAGACAGTAATATTGCTCCCTTACAGCATTTCCTTTGCCTTTTCTCCCTTTCCTCAGACTGCAGTAACCTCTTCGTGTTTGGGAAGTTTCTCACAAGGCTACACATCCAACACCATTATTTTTCTAATTCTCCCTTCCTCGTTTGCCCTAAATTGTAGAAATTTAGAGATTGAGAAGAATGCAAAAATATTCACATAGGAGATACAACCATAATAAAAATGTGGATTACGCTGGAGTCGTACCAACCTTGATTGTGTCCTTTTCGGATGCATTTTAAGCCATCTCTACAGTTTGTGTAAATTACACACACAATATGTGCATGTGAATACATTAAATACGCTTTCATAGGTTTGCTTGTCATATCATAAAAGCAGCAATAAAATACTGAGAGTATATTATACTTATTAATGTACATTTGTAATATACAATCGTTAATCACAAAGTACTAATAACAGACTTTTTTATCGTGTTGAGGCAAAACTTGCCAGCTTTGACTGTTATGGCTGACTTTACAACTACCTGCCTGTCAGCTTTAAACACGGTGGAGGAAATATTTCATGGGGAAAATGCAAGGTCCCTAAAACATCTGGTTGTAAACCTGCAGTAGGGTCTGAAGCAATAATAAAGCTTGTGATGGATGAGTCACGTGAAGCTTCCTTCACCAAAAAGCTGTTGCATTTCAGGCTTATTATTCTCCAATAATAGACTTTCAGGACCTGGACAATAGCTGGAGCTTTCCCCTTATTCTCGAGGGGTGAACGGCAGCTCTGAGCAGGGCGCAGCTCTCCGATGGGGCACAGGGGACGTCCTGCTTTCCCAGAGCCGTGGGATGAGACGTGTCCTCGGCCCCACGCTCAGTGCGTGACTCTTCTCGCAGCGCAGGGCAAGACCGAGACTCGTGCAGGAGCAGAAAGCCCTCCTCCAGCCCCTCCCCTAGCTGCCTGCCCTTTGCATCTGCTAAAGGCTTCCCCTGCTGTAAGAGGACACACACCTGCCCTACAACTTGGTGGTTGTTGCCCGTGCAACGTGTTTTGCCTCTTTTTCATCCTCGAGGATGACCATGGTGCTGGAAGTTGGATGAGGATTTTCCCTTTGGATGCCACCAAACCCTTGCTGACTCTGGTGGGATCAGTCTCCAGAGCTGCGGACTTTGGATGCTGTAGCTAAGCTGCTGATGGGCTGTGTTACTAACTTAGATACTGGTTCCCTCCAATCGACCTTTGATTCATGGGATTTTTATCCATTTGAGAATCAGATTCTGTGAAAACACCTCAAGGAGCCCATTTCCAGCCAAGTGGAGTGTTTTCCCATAGCCATATGTTTCCTATGTAAATGTATGTGGTGACCTTGGAGCCATCTAAATCCCTGTGCACATCTCACTTGCTCACTGGCAGGTTTTTTTTTTTTTGTGAATCAGAAGTAAAATCAAAAGCCTCTTTGAGGATTACTGAAAAGGAATTCCACATGTGTTAGTGTGTGTGCACACAGGCCATTTATTTTAGAGTACAATCTCACTAAAATCACATGAATATAATCTGAATGTGCTTTTAAAAGATTAAAACCTGAAAAGATGAAACTGGAAAGCCTTTTGAGTTTTTATAGGAGACAAACAATTTATGTGGTCCATCATGTGCATTTTCAGGCCAGCCTTGTTAGAGCAGACTTTCAGCACAGTAAGACAGAACTGGAGTTTCTTCATGGACTGTAGATCTCAACAGGCTAGTACAGTCCAAACATTTTTAAAAAAATCTGTTATTGGTGCCATCTTCCTAGAAGGAAAACAATCCCTTCTTCCTAAAGTCATCTGTCAACAGGCTTTTAACCTTTCATCCTCTTTTTGGGAAGGTGCACAGCATCCTCCAGCTTCACTAGTGACCGGATCCTGGAGGCTCAATTCCAACAATCTCTGCTCAAAACGGGTGTTTTGGCCTCAAAACCTCTTAGGCACTCCAGAAATGATCTTGTAGGTACAAATCCTGCCCAGGTCTTCTGTACGATATTAAAGAGAGAGCAGCTGGAAAGACACTCTCACTTCTTTTATTAGGGGAAAAAGCCCTGCCTCTCATCATGTTCCCTGACCTTATCTTAACAACTCCTCGGTAAATTTAGAAATTGAGGAAAGTGCTTTAGTGACAGACTTAAAGACTGAATCCTCTGTCCTCAGAACAGATACAAATCAAGGTCATGCCCTTTCTCTTGTGATCTCCCAAAGGTGCTTAAAATTTGGTTTCCTCTTGCTTGCTTTAAATTGCATCTTCTCTAAGAAGAGATACTGTTCTTTCAGTGCAAACATGTCACTGAGATGAACTAAATGGGACTGGCAGAGAAAGTTAGCAACATTTCACCCAAAGATAATATCCATCATTTTCCACATAGAGTGTAAATTATATTTGCAGAAATTAAAGTCCACAGTTTGAGAATATACTATGTATAATGCATATATTATGCATCTTGCCTGTAGAACAAAGGAAACATTAACATTCTGTTCCTGTCTCTCTTAAGTATAAGTATAGTGACTTTTACATCCCAAGATCAGTAATATGGTGGGGGAAATGGTTAAAAAAAAGTTGTAAGCCATCACACAGCAGATACAAGCATCCACTGCATCCCAAAGGTTGTGCCTATTTCTTCGCTGTGTTTGTTTTTATGCGTGCATGCATACTTAAATACATAGGTAGTATATATTTCACAAACCTGTTTGTGCGTGGCTGGAAGCGTTCTCGTTCATGCCCGTAGATTTCCCTGTTCCCCTGTGGCGAATGAGTGAATCGGAGTCTGCGCTTTGCGGAGGGACAGGCTGTGGCAGCATCCTAACAGAGTTACCTGGGGTTTTTTGGAGATGGCTTTAGGACTGTTTTCAGGCTCTGTACTTCTGTTTTGCAGGCTCATTAGCTTTCATGACTTGATTTCAGTGGCGTGTCTACATGACATTTATTTGCTTTATGAATTGAGGTTTTAATTCACTTATTTTGCTTTTAGCGAGTGAGTGGATCCATGCTGTAAAGTTTTAAGACTTACTCTTGAAACACTATCTTCTTGGCTAATAAACTGAGACGATGACAAGATCTGTAGTGAATATTCAAATAAATGTGATTACTTCATTTCATGTCAACAGAGGAGGTGAAAAGTGCAGCTCAACTGGCTTGGTAAGATTGGAAGGAGGGGCTGGGGAAAAAGCAAGAGACAACAAAGAGATAGTTTGGTAAGATTTAGTGGCTTTTTTCAGCGGGGGTGTTGAGAAGTCAGTGTTGCAAAGTTCAGCAAGGTCAAACAAAGTGCAGAAACTTTCTCATATTCATTGAGAAAAGCTTGATACATGCTTCCAAAATTCAAATGATAGGAAAAAAGTAGATGGACAGAGGATGTGCTACTTTTACCTAGTCTAAACAGGCTGAAGTTTGCACTGAGTAGCTATTATCCTTTTTATGTCAGAAGGTAGAAAGTCCACTGTCTTTCACAAACCATAACTATGATAAGGTGATCTTCCAGGAGATCATAAAAGACCATTACACTAGTGACGGTGTTCCCTGGCTTGAAGTTTGACTGACCCAGAAAGGCATACTTATCTAAACGAACTTTTCAACCTGCATATTTGCTAATAATAAAATAATGATTTTCAAAGGCAGATTGAATAAAACTTGGTCGGGATTATTTGCATGCCAGCAAACCAGCTGTGCAGCGGGCGCACTGAATTTGCTCTTCTGGCACAGAAAATGCAGTCACCTCCAGGAAGGTGATGTTCCTGGGAAAGGTAGGCCAATATTTGGTTTATCTATAGACAGTACACAATGTTTTCCAACTAAAGTGGCGATGCTGATAATGTGGAGCAATAAGATGTTGTTTACACAGATAAAACCTTTGTCTTGGATGAAAATGGCAATGTGGGTCTGTTCCACTAACCTTTGCTTTGATTCCGGGGCGTCCTTGGGAGCGTCTCTCTGCAGACTTCCATATGCTGATTCATCCTGGGTCATAATCTCGCTTCGGTACTTAGAAAAATACGTTCTTTGCAAGTAACTGTGTTTGGGGTGTTGCTAGATATGTGAGACCATCCCAGCCATATGGAGTTTTCTGTGCATAGTGATTTCACGGCATGCTTAGAGAGATGGGTACCCTACTCTGCAAAACAACCGGGTTGTCACCACCCATATCTGCCCTTGAAAATCTGCCGTTGGATCTCAAGGTAGAGGCAGTTAAAGTGCATTAGATATTTTCTACTAACAAAGGTGTCTTGCTCCTAATGCAGGCAGTAGAAATATTCTCAATTATATCAAAAAGACAGAAAGGTGCATCTAGTTGTGGGAAGAAAAAAGATTCATTATCAAAAAAGAGTGTGATATCTACAGAAAATACTGCAGCCCATTCAATAGATCGATACTGATAATGGATAATTCCATGTTTTCCCCCAGTAATTTTGCATAGAGAGGCATAGCTGAATCAGGGACACTCCTGGAATTGTAGCACGTTATAATGCATAAAAACATTTTGAAATAAACTTACAATTTTATCAAACCCATTTTTTTTTCCATTTTGGGCCTTTTCTGTATTGATTCCTTGAACCATATAGGCTGTCCATCTGGATGGGTCCTAGCAAGGTCGCTCATGCTGGACCTTATGCTGCAGATGTTCCTGGAGCATGTGGAGATGGTGTGCAGTGGGATGCTGGTTTTACATACTCTTGGCTGCTTTTTTCTTCGTGATTTTGGAGGATCAGAAAAGCTGGAAGGATGTTGAGTGTGAGCTGACTGACAGTTTCATGGTGGAGAAGGGAAGACAGAGCTGCAGCAGATGGGGAATTCTGGAAAGCCTAAAGCCCAATAGCAGAAATTCTGTCCCTTCCTTGGAAAAATCACGCGGGCTGACCCATAGCTCCAGGTGAGGCTTTACTGGTGAGAAGTCAACAGGAATGAGAAGAGCTATTGGTCTTGGTCTGTACTGCTAAGCTGTCTGCAGTTAAAAGCTAGTAAGGGCTCAGAGGGAAGAGGTTAGTGTGTGGGTTGCTCCATGGAGACCCTACACATACCCAATTGTGCAAGGTTAGATTTTAGGAATTGCTAAAAAAAATTTATTGTTTCTCCAGCCTGTCCTCTTGATTTCTTTTTGGAAGGATTCATCATTGTGGACTTGCAGGGGCTTTTGAGGATGGAAGAGAAGGTTGATTCAAGGGACCAAGTTCCCTCCTTCCTGCAAGTTCCTGCACTCGTTGGATTTTCTGTGCACGTGTATGTTCTGTTGTCTCCCAGTCTAAATGAGGATCAAAATTCTTACCTGTCTTACTGGATGCTGCATTTCTAAAATCATTAGTATCTCTACAGAACTCTGAAATGTTCATATCCACTGTCCCACTTGTGCAAAATCTTAATTTCTCTGATATTCCATTGTAGGAATGTACACAACCTCACCTTCTGAAACTTAAGCTTAGATCCTTTCTTCCAGACACACGATGTAAATTGTCTTTAAAATACTTTTCCAACCTGCAAATCAGTTGATGAAATTTGTTATCAAATTTATTTGGAAAAATATTATTCTGGCTTCAGGCTACACATAGAAGGTGTTATCCTGGAAAGAGGCATTGTCAGAAAGTCATAAGCAAGAGAATATAGAAGGCTACTGTTAATAAAAAATGTCATGAAATGCTGGCTACAGTGGTTGATGACCAACATAATAAACTCCTCTCTTCTTCCTCACCCGGGGAAAAGCTAATTTGTGATATCAGTGCTGCTGTGTTGTACAGTTATTCTCTCAGGAGCCGTGATGGCCCCGGAGAGGGGCACAGCACAGAGGTAGTTAGGCAACATTTAGGCATTAAACAGAATATAGTCTGTTCTGACGGCAGGTGATAGAGGACTTACCCTTAAAAGTATTTTTATACCACGGTGATTATGCTTCAGACTTGCCAAGTGGATTTAGAGATGGGATGATATTAAGTGGACTGAGAAAAGAATGCAGGCAAACATTATAGTCCAGAAACCAGATAGGTGCCTTGAGCAGAAGAAAGGCTTGTAATGTCAAATGAGAGTTTCACATGGAAATGACTGGTGTTTGGTTTACAAAATCTTCCAAACAAAACTGAAGAATCAGGCTAACCATTTTTTTTCCAGTCTGTTAATCCCACTTAAGAAAGGAGAGGCACTGACCAAAAGGGCACTGAACACCAGAGAGAGGGGTTTGCATTGCTTCATCTTTTTTTCTTAAAGCAACTGTTACCTTTTGTCTTGCGAAACAAAATTTATCTCAATGCATGTTGAGAAACAGATAGTCCATTGGTTAATATATACTTAAATTTAAGACTGGAATATAACAGTTTTTATTTTTATTTATGCTTGGGAAATTTAATCATTGATTTTTATTATAATTTTACCTATAAAAATAAGATTTCCTCAAGTCCTTGTGGTTTGATCAGAGTGCATTTGTTTCTTTCACATCCTCATTTCTGAAGCCTCTCACAGGACTTTTATGACGGAGAAACTTGTCTAGGTGGCGAATAAGCTTCAAAGATTCAGTTTGGGTTTTCTTCTGGCAGACCACTAAGAGTATGATGGCCTATCCTGAAGTAACATACTGAATCTGCAAAACTGCGTTGTAAAACTAAGTAATTTAGAGAAAGTATTTAATAAACTAATTTGCAACTGAGTCTATTCAAAAGAACAAGAGAGTTCTCCCTTAGTTAAACTCCTCCCTTTGATTTTCTCAGTATTTCAGGATTTCTTGGTACCTGTATGTTATGTCCCAGTTGAGCACTATGATATTGAAGCAAAAGAAGATGACAAGCAGCAGGCTTTCTCATGAGATTTTAGGACTTCCTGGCCCTGTCAGAAATGCTTATACAACATTTTTACAGCTTTCTGGCACTTTCTGTCCAAATCCAGGCTGGAGCTGGAGGTGCAAAGCCACTTACCCCAATGGTTGGAACAACACAGAACCACAGTTCAATGGATCAAAAACCTGCTGAATGTTCATGGTCGTAGGAGAGCACTTCTCACTTGAGCAGCCTCTCTGGGATCTGGCACAGCCCAGTCAGGATGATTTTTTCTGTAGTTTTGCAGAATATTGTTGGAGTTGGATTCTGAGTAGATGCACTCTGGAGTGCTGCCTGCTCCTTGCGTCCACACCACTTCCAGCACCCAGCCAGAGAGAATGTAAAGAGTTTAAATTCAGAATAGCAGATGATTTCACCAAAGTGTCAATGAGAGATCTATGGACCTTAGAGTAGCTGCAGAAAATGGCTGTGAGGAAGTACTGAATAACAGACGTGACTGAGAAGGTTTCATCCTTAGAAGGCTTTGAAGAAGAGGGGTGCAGGATGGACTCCGTCATCCATCGACGCCAGTTGTATGAGGTTCAACAAGGCTCAATGCC
>NW_009633922.1:0-5679 GCF_000690535.1 Cariama cristata
TTTTTCTTTTCTTGTCTTTTTTTTTTTTTCTTTACCTTTTGTCTGTAGGTTGAGATTTTAGATGGCTCAGGTGAACATTCCCCAGCTAAATCCTTGGAAGGCAAACAGGAGGGGAAACGGTTGTCTTCTAATAAACTACTGTATTTTTGGAAGTATTCACAGGGCACGGAATACATTTTTTTTTTTTTTTTAAATTTCAAAGCTGCTTGCCAAACGTGTACATAATTTGCTATGCCTATGGAGTTGCATCACTAAGTGAGGAAGCTATGCTTTCCAAACAGAGACTGGCAGCTGGCAAACATAAAATATCTCAATGTTGGCAAAGTCCCACAAAAAAACTAGGCACCTGGTTTTGAAAAATCCAAGGCTTGGTCTTCATTTAATATAAAGCAACTGATCTTGAGCCTACGCTCACTTGTCGCTGCTGAGAAGCTGGGCACACTCCGTTCCGCAGCTGAATCTGCCTGCGGATGGAAACTGAAAGCATGTATTCTGCTACCTTTCCTTGCCTGGAAAAATGCTGGAGAATATTTCTCCCTTTCTACCCCATCCGCAACAAAATAATGGGACCTGTCTGCTGAGCTGACATACTGCAAATTGCAGGGATGTAGCTGCTTATGTTTAAAAAAAACGGCTGCCCTTCACTTGCATTGCACCCAGGCATGCCAGCTTAGATCAAGAGTCTTGTCTTGCTAGGCACTGTCTCAGCCAGGCATTCTTCTCATAGACGACATGGAGGCAGACAGTAGTCCCAGAAAGGGTTATTAGTGTGAGATTTTATGTTTTTTTCACAGGGTTCAGAGGGCTTGAACAGCTTCTTAATGTTCCTTAAGAGGTCTGGGAAGACACCAGTTTTTGATCCATCTGGATGCCACAACTGGTGGGCCTCTCCTTGTGCTGGCATTGCAGCAATGTCGCAGAATGCGCCTGATAATGAATTATTAGACGTTGTGGCCGCGCCACAGATCCTCGACGTTTGTCTCAGCCTCTGCTCTGTGTGACTTTGATGGCCCAGCCTTTGTTTCTGGCCTCTGCTCCTTGTCTCCCTCCTCATCGCCGGCAAAGCACTGCCTGCGTTACTTGTGTGCTCCAGCCACGGCCAGAGCTACGGAGATTGGGTCGCTTCAAGTTTTGACTTGACAGCTGGTGCGGGGGGGGGGGATTCGGAGAAGGTGGAGGAAGCAGCAGCAGAGCCGGCGGGAGCTGCAGGGTCTGCCGGGAGCGTGAGGCCCCCGGGGAGAGCGCTCGGTCTCCTGCGGAGCCTCCCTTTGCTCAGGGGAGATTTGGTAGGGAGAGGGAGCCCCGCTCTCCAGAGCTACTGTGCCCTGATATTTCATTGATTCCTTCTGCAAAAGTTTCGTGCTATGTCCGTGCTTGGTGGCATTATGATTATTTTTTTTTTTTGGCCATTATTATTGAGGAAGGTGAAAATGCTTACTGTCCTTCCTTTCCTAAACCAAAGACATTCCTGGCTGCACAGTTTAGGAAGTAACATCCCCACCTTTTTTTTAATATGTGTACACATATGTATATAATGTAAAATATGCATATCTGTAATTAAGTTTTTTTTAAAGAAGCCACTCTTGAAGGGAGGGAATGCTGCTTGATACCTGTTCAGGTGGATGTTAATATAACAGCCCCTCGGTTTCCCGTACCCATACTCACCTTGCTGCCACCTACGCCAGGCTGCTCCTGCGTTGCTTTCCTTTGTTCTGTTTTCCTCAGTGCAATGAACCCTTACGTTATGAGTTTCTGCTGTAGTTTTAACCTCTAATATGCAACCATTACAGCTTATCTCGTCTCCTAAATTACTCTAAAATCCAATTATAAAATCCTCTTTCAAATTTCCCTCAATAGCACACAACTTGCCACATTACTGAAATGCTGGGTAGCTTTTTTGTTTTTCTAAATTAATAATAACTACCATTTTCCGTCTGCTCTTAGTATGGTAGTCTTTTATATCACTGTGCTGCTTTCCCATAATACATATTATGGTTCTTTTTATATGCTAGTTATGTTTGCAAAAAACGAGAAAGGTTTTGAAAAGATGTGCCTATCAACTTCTGTGTATCGAAATATGACAATGAAAATCCTTAGTGGAAACTTAGGCAGAAAATTCCTAATAGTAATATATTCTGCCGGAGGAAAATGGCAACTCATCATTTGGTGGAGCCTTTACTTTGGGCAGGAATGGTTGTTATTTCAAACCAGTTTCTAATGAATTCAAAATAAGGGTCCTGAGGTAACACGTCAAAAGAAATGCAACAGGGCAAGTGAAAAGCTCTACATTCAAAAGTATTAAAAAATATTTGTGTCTTACAGTATGGTTTCCAAATTTCTAGTAGGCTTTGTTCTTGCTTTTTTAAAAAATCAAATGATACAAGTAGACATGATTTACTTTGGAAGTTTATTAAATACGGATCCTGAGTTCCCAGGTTTTCCTTTTTCAGAATGCCAGTCTCCATATTAACAATCCAAACATTGATTGTGTCCTGACATTAAATCTTTTGCTCTTAGAATATTAACTGTGTTGATAAAACCACTGGCCTGTTTTTAATAAACTGTCTAGTACTGTAAGCGTTTTCTGAAACCCAGTGTGAAGATCTAGCGATAGAAGGGATGCAGTGCAAATAAAGATGCACCATGCGAGCTCGCAGCTTGCGTGAGATTTACCAGAAAGGCATGCTAATCAGTAAATAATGTAATCGTATCTCTGCGTACAAACACAGACATGTATGTTCATTTACACACACAATCCGGTGCTATCTAATAATTAGTCAAGTGCGATAAATTAGCCAAGGAAGGAGTGCACACAAATGTGCACACAAGGGAAGAGTTGTCTTTCCTTACAGTGGCCACCAAAATGGTGATAATCAATCCGCCACCCTCTGGCAAATTCAAGAGTAGTATCTGATAATAGTCTTCTGTCCTACAACGGAGCGAGACTGCCCTAAAGAGCACAGTGGAACTGTTGAGCTTTACTAGATCCCATGCTGGAAGAAAGTCGCCTGGAATTAAATGGATTTTTGCAAGTTTACAATAGAAACTGTAAGACCCCAGCCAGACGTAATTGTGTGTGCTGCGGGATCCCAGTCCGCCGTCCTCACCTGCACTTCTTTTTGCTTTTTGTAGGAATTACGTATGCAAGGATCAGAGTGTTGACTCTACTCTGGTATTTCTCCCATCCCATTTAATTGGACCTTAGCACTAAAAAAAGGCCTCAGAGTCTGATTTCTAAAGGGGAATGCTTGGGTCATCCACCAGTGAAGTGAATGGCAAAACTCCGGGTGGCTCCAGCAGCGGCTGATGGGACCCCAGCCCAGCTCCCCTTGGTTGAGTGTTACGCACAGCCCCGTCCTCTTTCATAAGAGCTGAATGAAGCACGTTAAAACATTTCGATATTCAGCTTTCTAGGCTAGTAAATTCTTGGTTGGCGTGCTACAGCTCTCGTACACTAATGCTTTGAGGTTATGCTGTTTGGTTTTTTTAATTGTACCTGCTTCTTAAGTGATTGCTTCTTTGAGCTTGGGAAATATTTAACTTTATTTATCATGACCTAAAGTAAATTAACCTGTATCAGCACAGAGGTAGAAGACATTGAAGATATATTTAATTTTAAATTGAAGTTCAAGGTAACGTTTAAATGAATAATTATTTACTGTTTTGTTAAATACTGACATGTATGACAGCAATCATACATTAGTACAAATGCTTTTCTGTTTTGAATGGCTCATTAGTTGCTTTGTAGGGCTGGACTGGTTTTTTAAGATTCAGATTCAAAATCTCTTCTGATTTCTGCTCTTCGGTTTTTGGCAGCAGGCCAGCTGCAGATATGCATAATATTTCACTGTTAGACCTTGCAAACAGAATATCCTGCTGTGCTAAAGAAAACATTGTGTTTCTTACCACATGAAAATAATCCATCACTTTTCAATCAGCACACATGCATACGCTGGCGCGCGCGTGCACACTCACTCACACACACACACACAACCCTCTACCTGTTTTATCCATCAGACTCCAGAAAAAATTAATGGCTATGATGTGAAGGGTGGACTCTTTGTACATGATCCATTAAAGTACAAACTAATCAAAATATATCTAGCATCTGATTTGCAAAGCAGTGTGGAGCCAGAGGCAAGCTGAGGAAGTAGACCATCTGAAGACCTCTCTGACCTTCTTCAAGTAGCAGTATCTTTTTGTTTGATTTAGGTGTTACGTGGAAAGTGAGAGCGCAAGTTTAAGACAACCTAGAACATCCCTTTGCACAGCTCACCACTGCTACGCACAATGCCTTATGTATAAAAAGGCAAAAAAAGCACACGTATCGTACAACCTGCAAAATACACGTTGCCTTGTTTAATGGGTGCAGCTGATCAGTCGCGAAGATTTCCTCCTTGGGAACAGACACATTGCACGGGAGGAAACTCATTCGTGGCAGAGCACAGAGAATCCGTGGGTGCATGTGCACAGGCTGTGGGAAGAATAAAGTCAGTTCTTTCTTTTTGTTATGCTGTCCAGATATTACTGTGCATTTATGACTTTCCTTCTGCGCACTGAATGTCACTGCAATGTGAATGTTTACCAAGGACAGTGATATCTCAACAATTTCCTATTCCAAGAATGGCGTGGGAAGGAAAGAAAGAGTAATTTAGCTACCATACTACCCTTGTACTGGGTCTCCTTGTGTTGTTTTCTAGAATTCAACCTTTGTTTACAGGCAGACAACATACTACATATCAATATACAAACAGTAGTGAATTGTTTACTTTCCAGTGCTGAAACGGTGGTCAATGAAACTACAGTTATTTGGGGTAGCAGGTGTAGTAGAGTAAGTGTATTGTAGTCCAACTAAATATTTAGGCAGCTAACTCTTACTGTAAAGTGAAATTAGAACTCCAAGCAGGAGTTAAGTCCAGATTTTTTTCTGCTTAAATGTTGCTCTTGTGTTCTGAATGCAGTCACGGTAGGATGTCTCTGCAGCAAACAGAGAGAGGAACAACTGGGAAGTGCTTTGCATCGCCTGTCATGACTAAATTAGGAGCCTGGGATTGGGTGGGAAGAATCATGATGTATGACCAAGATTATTTTGTTGAAACTGCCGTTCTTCCCTCTGCAATCCTTAGTATTTTGCTGAATGGGAGCGGATAAGGAAATGTAAGAGATGTAGTGCATGGTCTTTATGCCTGTTGGTCATACATCAACCAAATGCACATGGACCATTCAGGTAGGTAAGGTCGTGGCATCTTGGGAGAATTTTTAATTTCCCTATCTTTGCAAGGTCTTAATACTTCTGTCTGCGTGTGCCTTAGACCTAAGTTCAAGGCAATAGAGCGTAACAGCTGAAAGAGCAGGTCTAGAAGTGTGTGGTGGGCAAGGTTAAGCAGAGGCACTGGGAACTGGGGAGTCATCAAGGCTGGAGGAACCTGGCTTTTAATTTCCAAACATTCGTCACTGCTGCCCTTTGAAGCATTTTTAGTCATGCGTTTTTAGACCATTGAATTTTGAACTTCTGGTCACCCCTTTCTTCCAGTTGTGAAAACAAGAGCTTGTCAGTGAAAAAAGGAGTTCTCAACAGAACTGTCAGAGCGCGGTTTGTGACATGAGTCAAAAATCAGAGGTCTGCTCTGTTGCCACGATAACACTTGATTAAGATGACTTGCCAGGCTGTCGGTTCAG
>NW_009633922.1:5710-11536 GCF_000690535.1 Cariama cristata
TGGTGCCACCCACTTATTTTTTACTTTCTCAATTATTTTTTGTGCTTTAGCTGGGTTTGGGAGATTGAAAATGGATGCAACACATTCTGGTATCTAAATAAAGCGTGAGAACATTTGGCCAGCCTTTTCAGGATTGTTTTGTAAAATAAATGACTTTCCTTTGGAGTCTCACATCTTTCAGCTCCCTTTCCAGTTTCCGTTTTAAACATGGAGCTGTAAGAAAGAGAACATGGAGAGGGTAAATAATGAGAAAAGACTAGTCTGGTGGTTGGAGCGAGAGATACTTATTTTCAGCCGTGCTAACTCGTGTCTGACTGTAACAAGGCAGTTACCCACTTTGTGCTGATCAGTTTACTCATCTGTGAAATAGACAAAATAATTTATGACACACTGATTTGGGTTGAAATAAACAGAAAATATGTATTTGTGGAAAAGAAAAGAAATCTTTGCCAACATTTTAACTTGTGGAGTGACAAACATATTTCACTGAAACAGCAAGACTGTTCGTCTGACTTTTTGGAGGTCCTTACAAATCCAAGTTGAGTCAGCTGAAGCTGTGGTCACTCCAAAAGTTGGGCAGTACCCTTTGTGGTGGTTCTCTGGTCTTAAATGTGAAAGAAGTTTCTGAAGTCTTCAAGAAATTCACCTTACTTTCCATGAGTGAAGAGGACAGTGTCCTTTCCTCACATGCACTATACTTACACTGTGGGAACAGAATTACTCACTGAGATAGGTGCATTTAAATCGATCACTTTTCAGAAAGTTAGCTCTTTATGTGCCCACCTCCTCAGCGTCTCCTCATCCCAATTACAGAAGCCTCTGAGCAACCATAACAGACAGGAAATACCAGAAAATGTCATTTAGTGAACTGCTTTTGCACGTGGAGTTTTTTGCACTAATGTTTTTCACAGCTGAAAATTTCCCAATCAGCAGGAGCTGAAGAACGATGTCAGACAATCCCATGAAGTCCTCTTTCAGAATGGCTCACCTATTTTACCTCAAAAGTTCTGACAGTACAATTTTTTTATCCTGTTATCTCAAAGGCGTCATAAAGAAAAACGTAAGGGAGGACAATGCATCCACCAAGTAAAATACTGGTCAGCCAAGTCCTTTGTGTTAATTCCATGTACTACAAGGTAGAAAGTCATGTCTAAACCGCTTTACTGTTAATCCCCTGCTGCTGTGAGAAAAGCTGGCTTCATCCTTAGGGATGAGTGCGGACCATTTCTTTGACTCACAGGCACTTCAGTGACTCAGCATCCCTACCAGTCGTTTACAGAGAGGAGATCTCCAAGTTTTTTTCCTTGTCCAGAAGGCCTGCTGGCTTGACAGGAGGGCCTCTGAGGGTGGTGGGATGGAAAAGAAAGAAAAAGAGGAGAGGGGAAGGGATCTCTTCTTATTTGCTCTGGGGGGCAGGGGGTGGTGGTGGAAGAAAGAACCTGAGGCTCCTGGCAGAAAAGAGACAGGAGGTCCGTGGTGACAAACCAGTAAAGAAACTGATAAAGTGTAATGAAGTAAAGAAAAAAGCAGGACACATGGAGCCTGGTGATACCACCATGGACCACCAAAAAACAGCTGAGGCAAAAAGTGAAATACCAACAGTTCCCGAGTGACAGGCAGAGAAATGAGTCAAAAATAACCAACGTTAAAGCAAAATTCAGATTTGTCGAAGCACTACCAACAGTAGTTGTTCCAAACACCTGGAAGTGCCAGCTGGCATCTTCTGAAGGAAGCATCCATCAGCAAAATGATAGGGGTTTTTTTCTTCTTCTTTATTGACCATAGCAATATTTGTCCAGGTATTTGCTACATCTCTTATATGAATATTAGTCAAGAGAAAAGCAGTCCTAAACCACCCCGTACAAAAACACTTAGAGCGGCAGCTCCCTCTCTTTTTTCATAAGGAGACTTTGTAACCAGAGAAGGATTTCAGTTGGAAGGGGTGGTGTTACCAAAGACGATGTAGATAATGAGGAAGGAGTTGAGAAAGAAGAGTAATTGAAAGGGATGCCTCCAGCACAGTTCAGGATTAATGTTCCTCCTAGTTTCTCTCGTATTTCTTCCACGGATGATGTTCCAGCTTATTTGTATGGTTAACACTGGGAGTAAAGAGTTTGTGAAGCATAGCAGAACTCCACACAGTCTGCTGAATTCTTGCCATCACCATTTCAGCAGAGGAGGAAAAGACAACCTGCCTGATTCTCCACCCGTTTGCACCAGGGTCAATGAGAGGTTAGCCAGGTTGTCTGGAAGGAGGTGTTACTGCTGCCGATTAGCGCTGGCCAAGCCAGGCCACTCTTGTGCATCGTGTGATAGAATTGCGGGTGTGCAGCCGTAAACTGGGGAGCTGCTTCACTCCTTGGGGAAGGGTGGATCCTGAGTGAGTTGGGAGGAAGAGTTGGTGCCGGGGGACAGAAGGGTGACCTCTTACTGCCATGATTTCGACACTGAAGGAAGTCTGCTGTGGTGGAGGTCTGATAAATCACAAATGCTGTAACTACAAGCTCAGCTTCTTGATGTATTTAAGGATATTCGAAATGATCTATTGTGCTGGTAATTCCTGTTAACTCCTCGTGTTTTAGATGTTTGTGTTGACAGTATTGTTTGCAGCCTTCAGTCCTTTAAGAAAAATGGTTGTAATGAACCAATGATAATGTGCAACTGTTGTTACTTTGTTTACAAAAGTTGTGCATCTATAATGAACCAATGATAATGTGCAACTGTTACTTTGTTTACAAAAGTTGTGCATCTGGCATAGAGAAGTTGCACAAGAAGGTGTTGGCTTCAGCCAGAGGTCCTGCTAGAGGCGATTGCCTGGCAGGGGACTGCTGTCCGAAGAATGAGAGTAAATGATTAACTTTAAAGTTACTTTTAGATTTTTGTGTCCCATCTTGTGTTAAGAGAAGCTGTATTTGGGGAACAAGCTCATACAAATACGTTTTAAAATATCATCATATTCGGTACATAGCATATTACCTGCAAGACATTGTATTCTTCCGGAAAGAGAATCAATGTAATGGGTGACCAAAAGACTGAGTATCTCTTTTCATGACGTGATTCACCTGAATTCAGACAGATATTCTGAAGCGCAGCAGTGGCAGAATATGTCCTCCTGCCTGTCCCTTCCTGTCCCTTTCACGGTGCTTTGTCCAGTTGTAAATGAAGCGGTAAAAGAGAACATCATCATCTTTCTTGCTAGCAAATCTCCCGTTCCAATATATTTCGCTGTTAGAGGACTCTTCTTCACCCCCTACTTTCCCCTATCTAATTTCATCCCATTACTCCTGTTTGCATTTCAGTTTAGCTTAGCAGTCCTCTGCTCACATTTTTTTTCTCCATCCATCTTCATCTCTTGCTGTGACATCGGTCGTCATTTCTGGAGGAACCAAACTACAGCTGCATGGGATAGATAGTGAAATTCAGGGTTTGAAGATTCCTCAGTCCCACCTCTGAAGGGAACATGCCTTGTTGTTCAGGTCTAAAAAAATGTTTGAGTATTAAGGGATTACATTACGCTTGCTAGAGCTTCACCCAGAGAGGTATCTTGGAGACTTCTTTCTTTTTCTGTATCGGAGGTCCAAGACTTCTCTTTCCATGTTTTCTTTGTTTGCAATGTTGGAGGTGTTATTTCCTCTCTGTCACACAGGGTTTAGCCATCTCTCTGTCTTCTGTGTGAGATTTTAAAAGGTGCCTTTTCCCCTTCAGCTTTCCCTGATGTCTCCTCTGGTAGGATTTGATGCAAATTTATACCAATGCTGGCATCTTTTATTTTTCATCCAACTTTGAATTTTTGCACTTCTGAATTTGTGCTTGGAAGCTGTTAAAACCTTGCCCATTTAAAACAAAGACTAATATGTTATTTTACTTATTTAACTGAAATAATAGAGACTTTGAATGTGAAGTTTACTTACGTGTAGCAGATTGGCACAAGGCTGAACATCCACTAGAAATCGCGTGTATGTGCTCTGATTTACTGCGAATCACTTCTCATTTACACTGGAAGTACAGATAAAATCACATCCATAACACTGTGATGACTGTAAGTGGTCTGTTAAGCTGTTTTGTAACAGATGGTTGAATCAAATCATTTTAGAAATCCCATACCAAAAAATTGTATGCGCTTTCCTTTCTCTCTTTCACTCTGCCTCCACTACTGTGCGTTTTCTGCTGGTTAGAGCAAACTGAGTGTGCTCAATTTGGCCTGTTATTGTGTCATTGACAGTGATGTTTTATTTACTGAATTACATTTGTGTTTGAGGCCGCCTTTATTTCCAAAAGGTTTTCTTAAAGTCTTGCCTACATTAAGCATTCTCCTTTCTCTTTCTATAAAGCATTTCATGATGTGCTGATCCGGTAGGAAATTTACTTGTAACGTCTGGCAGGAGCTGCCAATACTCAGGGCTTTGGGGGCAGCAGTGCAAACTTTATTGTCAGAGTTATCACATGCCCTTTCTATTCACCTGCTGGGTTTTTATGACTTAGAAATCACAATGCCTTGTTTATGATGGCAGTTTATTATAGGGTAAGAATATACCAAAAATATTTTTTCAATTACTGAAATAAAATACTAAAGATTCTGCCTAGGATACAGGTTTAGGAGAAATGGGGGGAATCTAATTCCCCTTGAGGAACCAATGCAATTAGTTTAATAAATAAAGGGAGTGCATTAATTAGATTAATAAATTAAGAGAGCCGCTATTTGTCAGTGGTTGATTATAGCCAGCTTTTTGTTTGTGGATTATTTGGTCAGGAAGGGCAAGCGTTTCTGCAATAGGAATTACTGTTATTCTTGATTTAAAGAAATTTTATTTCAGACTTCAGTATCTTTCCACTTAGAACACAGTCAAACGGTCATCTGAGTTTTACAAATTTTAACTGAGTTGTTTCCTGGATTCCCAAAACCCAGTATCTGAATATTGTGTACAATGATACTGCACTAATATTCATACTGATTGTATTACTTTCTCTTATTAGATGTAATGGCCCACTGTTAACAAATAAAATACTCACAATCACTTTGTCTAAAACATTAGGTCTAACGGGGCAAATTCAGCACGAGCCAGGCCATTTGGTACTTCCAGCTGGCCAAAATACGGTGCTTTTCCTGTCTGTGCAGTACCCACTAAAATGACCGATTTGGGACTTTGCGTTCATGTCGGTGAGCATCGGTGCAGCCCGTAGACCGGCTGCAGGCGCACCCTGCTCAGGTGAGCGGGGGAACCACAGACAGTTTTGACTTAATTGATCTTGAGCTGGACCTCTCAGCTACTCTCGTGTATCGGTAAGTAAATTACCGGGGAAATGCCCTTACGGCATAAGGTAACTTACATACCTGCTTAGGTGTATATTTGAGTCCACATTAAGTTAAATACTGTTATATAGCTGCTGAAAAATCCGTTTATTTTAGCACCAATGAAATGTGAATGATTAAAAATGTTGATATTTGGAGGGGGGGGGAATGGGAGGTTGTTTTCAGGAGTGTTCCTTCTCATGTTTGTGTTGTGCAACTGAAACACATCCGAGAAATAAATTACAAATACACTGTTTTCCCATAGTAGTTTATTTCTGGAATTCTTCAGCTGTGATCTGCAGTCAAAATATCATCTGTCTGTAGAGCACTTGTTGGGGGCCTGAGGAAAGCAGTGAGCCTTGTGAGGTTGGCCCACGAAGGCTCTGTCCAAAGGAGAGAAGTGAGAAAGAATGAAGTGTGATAAAGTTTGAGTGTAAGTCACATCAGTGCGGTCAGCACTCAGTATGCTCATCTCCTTGCCCTTGCCTCTTTACTCTTTGCAAAAAGCAACTCCCCCCCCCCCCCACCACCCTCAA
>NW_009633922.1:11567-22868 GCF_000690535.1 Cariama cristata
AAGACCCCCCAGGTCACAGCGTGTGACTTTGTTGCTTTGTTAACCTGGGAAGCATCGGCTCAAAGCTGTGGGCTCTTTACACTCTCCGGGAATTTTTCTGTTAGAGGTATGAATTAACCCATTCCTCTGGTTGGTGCTGCATTTTTATTAACCGTATTGCTCACCATCAGTTCCTGGCATTGCTAGTCTTGTGTTCCTACTGCGTTGCCACTTGGGGAGCAGGAATTAAAAAGCCATTGGAATATGCCATTGTCCTGCCCCGTTTGCTGCCTGTAGGAAATAGGGAGTTGGGGTGCTGATTCAGGGGTGGGCTTGGTGTTTCATTTTTACCAAGAAAATACAAAAATATAAAGAAAATCCTATACAATGAAGTAACCGTAGCACTTAGTTTGGATAGCACAGGCACAAAAAGATGTGGTAGCTGTAAAAACCGTTATCTTTTAGCAAACAACAGTCACTCATCAAATAAGACAACGATTTTAATGAAGAAGCATAGATAAGGATACAGCAGCACATTGATTGATGCACACAGCAACTTCTCCTGAAACATGAGTGCATTAGGTCTTTACTCTTTTGTGATGATACGCAAGCTGTAATAAAGCTTTTACAGTTATTCAATATCATGAATAGGATTAGCAGAATGATCAGAGTTTCTAGTTGATAATAGATGCTGGACTTCTTAAAGTTCTAACTTTTTTATATATACCTAAGTTATTACTAGACAAAGATAAACAAAGGAAAGAAATGCCCAGGAAAGAACTGAGGGGAAAAAAGTGAACAACCTATTCTTTTTGGTTATGCTGCAACATAACTTGGATGTATTGTAAGGTAATTAAGAATTGCCTAATTTAATCCACAGCAATATACAAAACCACACCACCATGTCATCTGGCTCTGGCTTTTGTAAATGTGCTTTAGGAGAAGGGTGTTTGTCACCAGTAAAATATTGTCTAGTCTTTATAGCTGTACTGATTTATTTTTGAATACAGGGCTATTGTTAAATATAAAATGATTTTTTCTTTCTTTCTTTGGATCTAGACCATACATCACACTTTTGTAATGAAAAAAACTGTGTGTAATTCCTGGGGCAACACGTCCCTATTTGCCCTTTAGATTTTTCTGATCATTGAACCCTGCAATAAAACGGTCCCGTGAGCACCTGTTTGACACATGGACGGGGCAGCGCGGGTACTGCGGTTTGAAGCACTGAAGTCGAGTTGCTGTAATCTCACCAGAATTTGGTAGGGCAAAACTTGTTTTAAAGGGAAGTTATTAAGATCTAGGTGGGATCCTAGAGCTGGAGAATGATCTTAATTTAAAATCATCTTCCTGAAATCAGTTCTTCTTTAAAACTACTCCTGCAAGTTACCAAGCGCACAAGCTGTTTTATTGCATTGCACATGCAGTTACATTTAAGAAAGTTTGTATTTGCTTGCATGAGTAAAAATGCGCAGTATGAGGCTTCTTGTTTTGATTATCTTTTGACCTGCGGGCTTACCTGAGATGAGAGAGAGAGAACTAATGCAAACGGCTGTGAGCTCGAGCGTGCTGTGTGATGTGCGAAGGAAGCACGGCGCACATGTGCTTTGTTAATGTGAGTTTCTCAGTCAGTAAGCCATCGCATATTAGTAATATCATCATTCAGGACTAATTAATGCATCATTATGATCTTCTAAAAGGCTTTTGCCAGTGTGAAACTGAGTGCATGGGTTAGTATTTGTTCTGGAAATGTTTTACTATTATTACCTTATTGTAATTTGAAAGCTGATTTGGTGTCTTGAATTGCACTCGTGCCCCCAGAAGCGTTGTTTTAATTGGAAGTATTTGCAACTAAAAATACCAGACATAAACCATAGATGAATAATGTGTAGTGGGCCATTCTCTAATTCTATAAAAGGGTAGTTTTACCAAGGGCAGAGAGATCCAGATATGGCAGCTTGGTTGTTCAGATCAAGAGTTTGTCCCCAACTCTCAGGGGCTGATCTACCCATTCCTCTTCCCCAGGCCTGCGTAGGGCCTCGTGGGGCACGCACAACTTTTGAGGATCAGACCTGAAACTCTTCCCAAGGAACAGGCTTTTGGAGAACATCTGTTTTGAAAACACAAGGCATGTGCAAACCAGAGTAAGACCAAGGTCATCTGAAGTTTAGCTTTCCTCTACCCAAGAGCTGTCTCTAGTCATTTTGAAAGCTGCATTTTCATCTGGTCCATGCAGAGTAAAAATTCTGCTCGTAAAGCAATCACAAAAATTGTTATGGCCCTAAAGAACACTGCTTAAAGCAAATAAGTGCTGTAGTTTCCAGATTCCATCCCTAATTAGTAAGAGGGGTCAAGTGTCAGGTCCATCAGTGAGCTGTAGCATTTCAGTTTTCCATCAGTGAGGGTCATTCATTTTAGAAGACAAAGAGGCTGAATATTCTCTTTGTGACATTGTTCTGGTTGCCTTTCCTTCTCATTTTGTTCCTAGCTTTTTCCTGAGACTTTAGCTTGTGTTTTTTTAAACTAGTCTCTGGATAATACTTTAGTGGACTCTTAAATCACTGTTTTTTTTCTGCTGCTTGGCAATATAGTACCTTCCTTTCCATTAACCTACTGCCTGATTACACCAACTGTCTGAAATGCAGTTAGAATGACTCTTTGCGTACGATCTTATCTGACACTAACATCTCCTTCCATTTTTTAATCTCATTTTAAGCACGTGGAACTATTTGAAGTTCCTTTTGCCCCTTTTATCTAGATTCCATTTTCTTAAATGAAATCATCCAGCTTCTCTGAGGGGAATAGTTTAATTGTTCAAGGTGCATGATTTGTAGTGACCTTACAATTGTGCAGGACCACAGTCCGTGGTGTTCCATGCAAGTGATCAGAAAGGGGCCATGATCTCCTTTGAAGTGGGGTAGCTTATTAGAAAAGTAGTAAGTTGTATCAAACTTTCTTTCCAATTAACTGTGTCCTTTCCACGTAAGCATGTTCTTTGTGTTGTGGATTGCGGGTTTTTTGAGTGAAATTTACTGCCAAATCTATGTTTTAACCGACTAGTATAAAGTATTTTCACTCTAACCACCTATTGATTCATCTCAGTTCATAGCTGAATAGTCATAACTTCGAAGATTTATAGGGTTCTAAGTATCCAATTTATATAGCTTATTTGTTTTACAATAAGGCCACTTTTTCACCTCTTTTGTTCTCTCTGTTCAGCTTTACTTACTAAAACTGTGGCTCGTATTCTCCACTGCTTCCATGGGACCCATCATATGATTTGGCTTTGTATGGTTTTGATTTAATCGAGAGGAAGATGAAAGTGGGTGTGTGTTACTTTCAACTCCTTAGCCATTTTGCCATCCATCTTAGTCAATGTGTGGTTGCCCAGGACACGGCATTAATGATAGCTGTCAAAATAATAGTCAGAAGGTTAAAGGTCAAGAAAAATATGTAAAAGACTTCAGGGTGAACCAGATGATAAAGTAACTCATTTAGGCCATTAAATGCTAGCATGGTATGGACTTGATGGGTTCATGGGTTACTAGAAGCAAGAAGAGTAAATGGGGACATCTTCAAGTAGTTTACTCTTGTTAAAAGATGAAAAAAGATGATAATAGCATTACCAAACAAGCACACTAAAGGCAATTTTCTTAATTACCATGCTGACCCAGCAGTGCACAGAGAGAGGTCTTGTTATTAGAATGAGAGCTTTTACTTTCAAACAATATTAACCCTTCTCGGTACCGTATGTCTTAATTAAGAGTATTCCTGGAAGTTCTGCAGCTGTCAACATTTTTACATTTCTCTTTGGGTTTGCAAACCAGTGGGTCAAGAAACAAGCCGCTGCAACTGTCTGCAGGGTCCAAAACAAAGGCTGTTCTTCAGTCCTAAAACTATGTAAGTGGTAGGGATATTTTGTCCAAGGAATCAGATAAAGTCTAGTTTGAAGTAACCCCCCACAAGTGCTTATTCTGTAGAGGTACAGCCTTCAGCACCAACTGGAGTAATCCTCTGGTCTGTTCTTTTCACACCAAACTTTGAGCTAATAATGTAGAGTTGAGGCATCCCATCTGAAACGATTGTCCACACTGGCGTACTTTCTGTGGCACATGGTAATTATTTTTATTGTGTTGTTATGAATCAGCAGTATACCATACTGATATACCAAATTCTATTTCTGTTAGTACTGTCATATCCCTAACAATCACTGCTAATGTCATGTAGCTGCTGAGCTTGGCACTGTAAAGGCGTGTAGTAGTTTTGGGAAGAGCTACCTGAAGGAGCTTACAGTCTACCTCAGTGCAATAGAGTGAAATCATGGAAGGGAGGGGGTTTGATCCTCTCTTCACTGGGAGACAGTTAAAGTGATTTGTCCAAAATGAAACAGAAAGTATCAGGTAGAACTAATGTTTGAACCCGGATACCTTGAAAGTCATTCCAGTGCCTGGACCAAAAGACACTGGTGACTTTTTTTTGGTCAACTTGTAACATGCGACTGTGCTGTGGTGACTAGGAAAAAAAAAAAAATTGATTAACATAAAGCAACAAATTCTGGTCACGTTTACACTATTTGTAGGTTTCTAGCAAAGCACTGTATTCCAGTATTATAGTGAGTTTAAAATCACGTATCTTCTGATCTCTGGTTTGCAAAACTTGTTAGCTGACCAGGCAAAGAACATCTGAACTGCTAATGGAAACTTTCTCTTCCCCCTAAATGGGGCAGTTGTCTAATTTGTTTAGCTAAACTGCATTAGCCATACTGAAAGTTTTATTATCACAGTCAAAAGCAGGAAACAGGGAACGGACATGCTGTATTTTTAAAATTAAAGCAATTTTGAAAAACTCAGTTTCTTATTGATTACTTCAGTTGTGAGATTAGAGGCTCATTACTTTTAATAATAGGATAATAGTAGCTAGAAATGGAAAAGATCTATTAGATCATTGAGTCCATCCCCATTACGAGGGCAGGATATAGCCAGGTATATGTGGATGGATGTATCAAATATTAAATTCACATGACACAGTAAATCCTCTGTTTCCTTCACAGAGTGCTGATGCTAAGAGCTTTGACACCGAGCTGTTTACTCTTAAAAGCAGCTTCTGAGCTACCTTCTGGCCAGCTCTTAGGCAGATGTTTAGTTGGGAGAGAAGGATCCCAGGAGCCCAGTGAGGAATAAGGGCATGGCATGGCCTCTTTTCCCTTCCAAAGCTGGCTGCCTGCAGCCACTGGGAAGCATGTTTCAACACGCACTCAAACACAGCCAAGAGATGCTTCTGCAAGACTGAAGTCCTGCTCCAAAGTTTTATTATGGGAGTGATAAATTGGTTTCCTGTGGAGCTTTGTGATAAAGGGCTTCTCTGAGCACTTCATTTCTGGTGAGTACTCCAAGTACCTCACCTCAGTGAGTTGCATAGCCACTGCCTTTTTCTGTCTCCATTGGTACTGAATTGCTTTTTCAAAGCATATAGATACAGTGAGAGGAGCAAAGAGACCAAGGGGTAGTTCTTCTTCACTCCGTAGTGGCAGTGGGGTAATGGGACAATACGGGACACCAGGGTGCCCGATCCGGTGGCTGTTAGTTTTTGTGCACAGGGCAGCAGCTGCCACAGAGACATTGAGAGTCAGGTGAGATGTGCAAGAAGAGAGTACATACCAGATGAATCATTTTTCCCATCTGCTCAGCACCTGGTTTCAGGTAATTGATCTTAAACCGCTCCATCTCTCTGCACATAAGTTTTGTAGCAAACAGGCCTAATTGGAATTGCAGTCCCCTTCCCCACCAACTCGGGTTGCGTTTTATGCTCCATGATATTTATGGGGAACGTATGAAGGTTTGTGGGGTTTTTTTTGTGAACATTATGCAAAAGGGAGTCGGGGTGGAGGTCTTATTTCACATGTCCATGATTTAGCTTCTGTGACGCTTTGTAGATAAGGAAGCTGAAATGTTTTCCCAGATGTATAAAAATATCCACTCTTAACAGACTGCCTTCAAGGCAGTCAAATAAATTTATTGGGCATATGTGGGTCATATTGACTCATCATGGGTTTTTTCATTTATTCCTCACTCTACAATTATGATGGTGGAGAATGGGAAGACCTTCAGCTTACAGGATTACTTCAACTTCTATATCTCCAAAAAAGGGAGACAGAAGGCATGAAACAGGTGTATTAGAATGGACTGTTGAGAAGCAGGAGTGTAGTCAGTTTTTTCAAATATTAGATAAGCTCAGTAAATCCTACCGTTCCCTGGTACTGTTACTACTTACGTCTGTAAGCAGTCCTTTTATCTTCTCTGGGACTCCAGCAAACCTACCCATGTGAATAAGGGAGTAGCATTCATTTACAGAGACTACTCAAACAGGTGAGGAGGCATACTAAGTTCAAAAAGGCTAGTCTTGTGCATAAAGATTAATCATGTCACTAAGCATCCAAAAGATTTAAGGAGAAAGTCAGCCCTTTTTGATTCTGTCCTCATATTGATTTTGGGGAAATTGCTAAATTTAGAGCAATTAGATACATTGAAAGTAATTAAATGCAAAAGTGCTGTAGCAATTAAAGTGGGATTCCAAGCTGCATGTAGAACAGTTCAAACATTTTATGGCGTTTCTTGATTTCCTTAAAAACTGCAAGAGTTTTTCCAGATTTATGCCTTGTGGAACTATGCAAACCCCATTTTGTTCTTTAAAATTGTTTCATGGTACCCATCAGCGGTTTCTGCTGTAAAGTGAAATCTGTTTTTTTTTAAAAAAAAAAGTAGGTACAGACATAATAATTTTAAGTCACAGTGCTCTGCACATGCCCAGAAGAACCTCGATCACTTCCAAATTCAAGGACTAATAAAAATTGGAAGCACTCCAGTAATTTTAAATTACTTTGCACATTGAAGAGTGATTTAAAATCATTGAACTGATTCAATTTTTTTTATATATGCACTTCAATTTGGGAGTGAGTCAGATGGACAGCAGCATGCTGAAGAGGTTCGAGACATATTGAACTAATTTAAACATTTTTAATTCAAGAAAGAGAGAAAGGAGGAGTAATGAGGTTCCTAATAGGAACCCAGAGAACACCTCCCATTTACTGCCGCTGCGTGGTTAGGAGTAAGATGATAAAGCATTGAAGGAGTGACCAACATGATCAAGGAGTCAGCTTTTTTAGTATTAGTGTGGTAGTAGGCTAAAGGACCACCAGAGCTGGTGGGATCTGGATGAAGCCCTGTGATTATGCTTAATTTATTATTACTGTTGTTTTCAAAGAGATTTACACAACTGTGGATTTTGGTTTTCCTTTTGCAGACCTAGCTGACAAACAGGGGGGACTGACTGGCTTGAGGAAAAATACACACGCGTGTGCATACACATATGCAAATGTAGGCAATGTGTGATTTGGCTTCACAACATTTGCTACCTGAGACTGGTATATATGCAGAAAGAAAAAAAGCTGGCATATGGAACTGCCTGGCAGCATGTGACTATTACTTCAGCATTCATGCACTTATGCATCAAATTAAAATAGGAAAAGGCTTCTTTTTTGCAAGACAAAGACACAAGAACCGTTCTGAGGTTAATACTATTAAAGTTCCACTGTCAACATTTTACATGTTCTTCTGCAGAAATAACAAAAAAAAAAAAACAACCAAAAAACCAACACTGGAATTTTCCCATCAATAAGTTGCTGTGGTCCTGCATAACATATCCAGTGGGAATGTGTGATATTAGTATCGTAGTTGGGTTTTTTTGAACAGATGACAAACAAAAACCTTCATGTAAAGGGTGCAGGTTGAGGAGGATAAAAAAAACCAAACCCCAAAAAACCCCGACTGGCTTGCTGTAGAGGCCAGTAGTTTTCACTGGACTCCTCAAGCAGAAACAAACGTGTTTGTCTGTTTTAGAGGAATCAAAGGAAAGCCTTGAGAGAGAGATGTTCAAACTCAGGCCTTTCCTTTGAACACTAAATCATCCCCTGAGTAGGATTTCGATTTGGGGGTTCTGTTTTAATCCAAATTTGACATGGTCAGCAACAGTCTCTGATTCTAGTCACAGTTTTAAAAAAAGAGCTGAGATAATGTGCTCAGAAGTCCAATAGCAACAGAAAGATAGGGTTTCCTCTTCGCCCTCTATCCTGTCTTTTTCCTTGCATCAAGGGAATTTCACTGTGGATATTAATAGGATCCCTTAAGTCAAAATCCCACTCCAACAATACAAAGCATACCGTGTATCTCCATGTTTCCATGGAGCTTCTTACTGTGTCTTAGAGTTGGCATAAACGCCTAGTGTCTGTCTTCACTAGAAAGAGAGGATACGTTCACACACAGTCCAGTCCATTTGGATGAACTGACTGACCACTAAAATCGACTTAGCAGTCATTGCAGAGCTGTTTAACTTCATGTCAGCTAGGCTGGGGTAAGCTTTCTTCTGACCATATATTTAACCATGGCCAGCTGACAAGACGTGAAAACCAGTTTTTCTTTGAAAAGGCATGTTTTGGTTCTGTGTTACCTTACTCAGGTCCTTTACAGTGTGCTCTAACATGACCTTACTTTTAATGGTAAACCACTTGACCACTGAGTGTTTGTAACCACAGAAAGAGAAGGCAGGATTGCTTTCTTCCTGTAAAATATTCTTTGTTTTGCATGTCCCATTATTCTTACCATGGAAATCAGAGGCCCAAGCTTTTATCACGTTAACTTGTCTCCATGCTTTTCCAAGACTCTGTGGAGATAATAAAACTTCTACTTCCAGCTATAAAAGGGTCTTTCAGGAAGGACTGAAGCCTCTCCTGGTTTTCCAGAGCACCAGCAACCTCAGATTTCTGACCCATCTTTCTTTTTGTTTCTCACTTTGTGAATTTCAGTTCACTTTTGTGCTTTTCCCTGGTTGATCAAACCTTAACAGCGTCCGCCTACCTTCGGCTCTGTTCAGCAGTACCCATCAGCTCCTGGGTAGGAACAGGTTGTTCCCCACAGTACTTGTGACAAACCAGAATCTAAGGCTTTAAGTAAGAGGAGGGTTTTCCTAGGCTGAAGACCTACCTGGGTATGCCATGCTGAGCTCATCCATGCCTGCCAAGGAAGGGATCTCTGATGCTCAGGCAATGGTTAGCTTTTCTTCTTCTGCCTGGGTTTGGATGCAAGCAGGAAACCTGGTACAGATGACCGGCACATGGGGACTCGAGATCCCTTGGTGGAACCCAGATGCTCCCAGATGATGAGTAAAAACTGAAGATTAGCATTAGACAGCCGTGGATTGCCCTTTCTGGTTTGTGTTGCAACAACTTATGTTTGGCAAACGACAGCTTTAGAAGACCATGCTGCTGTTTGTCGTTCTGTTTTCATTCATCATGTGCAGTTTTTGATCCCGAGTATCTTTCATAGGGTGATTTCTGGTTCACTTACCATCTTTTGTTGAGCTCCTAGGGTTTTGACGATATATTGTTTTCATTCATATCAAATTAGATAGCTTCTCAGACACTACCATAATTATTGACCTATAATGGCCACTTTACTTGAAGTCATTAAGGACTTCAGTCCCTAATTTCGCAGTCCAACAATATACAATGACCCACTTACAGGCCCCAAATGCTGAACATTTAGTGAGGGGAATCCCCCACCCTCATGAATCTCATCACTGTCCTATCCTCACACAAACAGCAATCGGATACTTTCCTGGCTTATGCATGAATACTTGCTTTTACACTTTTCTCAGAAAGATTATTAATGTTTTCACTTAAACAAAAAACCTACAAGAAAAATCTGTCCTAAATGTGCACAAAGCCCACTCCTGCCCCTGACAGCATTTGTTCAAAAGCAATGCAAATATCTGGCCCTTGAAGCGGATTTTTCCCACTGAAAGATAGCAAAGATAGCGTTGTCAGCTCACCTTTTAAAACTACTTAGGGTTTCTTTAAGGAGGTGCTCTGTCTTGCAGAGGCAGCAAAACAATGCAGTAGATATGGTGGCTATTCATTTTCATTTAGCAGATAAATCGATACTCACATAAAGCCTGAGTAACCTGTTGGCACTAAACTATGCAGCCCCATTTTCACTGAAATTTGTCAGGCTTCAAGCATGTGGGCTTTTCTATTGTTTTAAAAGGAGATACATGTTTTCATGTTGCATTACGTGAAATTGATACCAACAATGAACTGTAATAATCAAGTTATTAATCCTGTCCGTATATTCCAAAGGAAAGGGCTTTTCTCAACATAAATAAAGTAAGTAAAAGTCAAAGCAAAAAGCCCCGCTAAACCTTTGTGTGTGATCGAGAGAGAGATGTTTCATACTCTGTAGTTTACAGGCGTATGTTATACTGTACACACCGTCTGCAAGCACTTTAGAAAATCCTGGATGCTTAGCATAGTCTTAAATCAGGCGTGTTGCCAATTGTGGATTAAATAGAGGATAGCTGGGTCATTTTCCTAGGAGTTCCTTTACAGTTCAGTCTTTTTTTCTTGGTGTTAATGCTTTTACCGCCATTGGGTGAAGGGAGGAGAGGCTTGGAATACCCTGCCCTAGGGCCTCCTAAACTGTACATCTGTCATGGATCATGTCATGGAACAGAAATGTTTGTTTTTGCTCCCATTCATTTCAACTGGCAGCCAGTTATTATTAGAATGAAAAATTAAGCTATTATGCAGTGGAAGCCTTGCTGGCTCTATCAAATTTATGGAGTTAATACAGCAAAATTATCCTTTATAGTGGGTATAAGCAGCTGTATGTATAATGCAGGCCCCTTCTTGATCAGTCCAAATACAAAATGGCAGCCTTGTTTTCATTATCATTGTTAAAGCTCGGTAACAATGTCACTGTATTTCAGAAATTTCAAGGGAGCAGTTACTGAGTTAAGAGTAGTGTAGGTGCCTTGGTTAGACATTTAAGTCCATCCTGTGATCTTTAAGAACTGCAGACGTGGTGAATTGTTTTCAGAAAGAGGGAAATCATAGAATTTCTCAGGACGTTGCAAAACATTTATTTGCAAGTGCTCCTGACTTTTTGTTTGCTGGGGTGCTTTTTGGGTGGATTTTTTTGTTGTTTGTTTGTTTTTTTTTAATTAGTGAGGGAATTGGCCATATCTTTTACTAGCAAAAGAGGGGAGTGAATTGTTTTATCAAGGTTCGTATCTTCTTGAGACTCTGAGGTCTCAAAGTCTAATGACTCATACACCCTTAGAAATAAAGCATTCACTAGGAACAAGGTGCCTGGTGAAAATAGAAAGGGATAAACTAAGCAAAAGACACGAAGACAAATGAATAAACGGAAGACATATCCAAGAGGAAGAGAATTTTAATAGTACTGGTGTAGTGGAAGCTGTACACACACA
>NW_009633922.1:22899-33104 GCF_000690535.1 Cariama cristata
CCCCCCCCCCCGCCCCGATACTGTTAACGCTACTGCTGTACCTGGAGGGCAGTCTGTTGTTCTAAATTCAGCTTTCTCTCTAGCTAAAGACATTCCAGATCCACCTCAGCATTGCAGACACTTGTGCTAGAGTGTGCCGCTGCAGTAGAAGAGAAGTTTATGATGCCAAAAGTTTGCCCCCGCTTTCTCCCCTCACTCTGAGAGTAACTGTAGTGAAGTTGTCAAGGTGGGGTTAGATGGACTATCTGCACTGCTACGGAATCGTCTTTATAGCAGGTACTGTCTTTAGAGCACATCCTCCAGATGTACTGCTTCTGGGTCTTACTGGCACGTTTGGGATAGACTTGAAAAGAAAAGAAATAGAAGCAAGTTTCTAGCATTTTTTATTGTGAGTAGACCCATCTTTGGAACCAAGCAGTTATTTTACAAAAGTCGTATCACAGAAAGAGAGAATAGGGGAAGAAACAGCGTCTGAGTGAGAGAGAAGAAATAAGATTTTCAAAATTAGAAGAGCTTTGTGAGAAAACCTAAAGAGATGTAAAGTACTTGAAATTCTGAGCCATTCAGTCATTCCTGCCGAAATTATCCTCGTGGAGTTTATCAATCTAAGTGTGCCAGTATCATAGGGGACCAATTAATTGCACTCGTAGTTGCCTCTGAGCTATTTTGAAAGTAGGAAGAACTAATTTTGTAAATGGTTTAAACAGCACTACAGTCATTACATACAGTTTCTGGCAGATACTGTCTTTATAGTAGATGGAAGGACAGAAATATTGTTACACTTCATGATTGCTAATGAATTTTGAAGAGAACCTAATAAAAAGAAATTGCAAGCTGGTAATTAAATACAATATATAGTTATTAAAAACAAAACTGAAATTTGCTGTGGCACAACTGTTGTCTGAAACATGTACAATCACAGTTCCTTCCCACTGTTTAGAGAAATTGCTGTGAGGGGCAATCTTGAGGAAAGAAAGTAAAAAAATCCTTGGCTGTAACAAGTAAAAGTTGCTTGAAAAAGAAGCAACAACCTCATAAAAAGTGGAGCTTGCATTCAGGACTGAGCAGGAGCCAGGTGTGGTCCATCTTCTCCTGGAACCCCTGGTTAGCTCAGGCCTGGAGATGTTAATAGAAGGCAGCTGTGTATCTCCCACAGTTCTCTGCACCCACCCTCTGGTGTCCCCTTTGAAGCCCCTCTCTGAGCAGCTTCCTCAGGAGCCAGGTAAGGCTGAACTCTGCTCACCTGTTCCCTGGTGCTTCTTGGTGTTACAGGGAATGTGCCTTTCCCCTGCTGTCCTCTTGGGAGGCTCCTGTCCTTGTCTTCAGTATGTGGAAGTTTTCTGGGTAGAACAGGTTTGCATCTAGCTTGGGAGAGCTTTATTTGTTTTGTTGTTGGTTTGTCAGCACTAGTCCTTGGTAGATGCTTCCTGGGGTGGCACCAAGCTTGGGAGAAGACTCTCCTACCCCTGTTAAGCAGCAAGGAGGAGGCAGTGAATGTTTCCTGGGCCTCTCTGTAGAAATTCAGAAGAATGGTGCCCAAATCTGGCCATCCCTTTCAACAGAGATTGCTGACTGGCTATCAATGTAAGTATTTGGAGAGTAATCATCGTACCATTGCCTTGCATTTATGTGGGAAGATCCATGTGAAAGGAACATGGAGATACTGATGCTGGCTGATATTAAAAAGGCTCTTTTGCACAGATGTGGTCCAAGGAATGTAAGTTTGGCCCTGAAGGATTTTTATGCCTCCCTTACAGATCCTGCTGTCCTTCAGAGCTGTATGAACAGGCTGAAGTGCTAAAGACAATCAGGCCCCCGGTAGTGTTAAAGTGAAATAACTGGATATGCAGGGAATTTATTTATTGGTGATGGGCAGCAGCTATGACACTGTGTGTGGTGATGCTGCCAGCCCTGAAACACAGAATATCTTATTCTCCTTCAAAAAGCAGTAGGAATGTGGGGAGACATTTGCAAGTTTTGTCACAGGAGCTCATTTCTGCTAATACCTTGGTGCTTTCAAAAGGTATAGTGAAACCTTTAAGGAGATTGTAGATCAGTTTGGAAAGATTCACCTACTGAACTACTAATACTGGTCTCTTCGTAAATTACGTAGGGAGAGCATAGAGATTTTGCATTTAAACACTGACATAGCCTGTTCTTGCAGAGGTCATGAGTGCCGAGGAAAGTAAACAGTGCATTGATTTTTGTTAATTTCCCATAATCCAGAATTTGCAATGAAATGGAAGTTAAAGTATTGTTCGCCTTTAGATAAATCTTAAGGTCAGAAATGGATGAAATGCGTAGAGGAATGACAGTTTGTGAGTTTTGGAAGTGCATAAATCCTGGGGATTGTGTTACTTCTGGCTAAACGTTTTTCTGTTCATCTTGAAGGGATATGTTTTCATTTTAGCCCACTAATCTCAGTATATCTTTTTTTGACACAGATCTATTAGGAATTTTAGAGACTACACTATAGACTCCAGATGCTAGGTGTTCCTTCATCTTTTTGGTACACACTTTAATCCATAACAACCAACACATTTATTTTATGAGCCTTCACAATCAAGAGAGTCTTAATATCCTTTCTGGCAGGTTTTCACTCTTTGATTTGATGTTATATGGGGGACTGGTTACTTTGAACCTACTTTAGAAAGCCTCAAATGTAACTCCTTTATGGTAACTTCTTTACATCTTTATGGTAAATCCTGTTCTGCTTTTAAAATAGGCTCACAAGCACGTGTATGGAAGTGTAGCTGCATTATAAGCTGAATGACAACACATGAGATTGTCAACCTACAACACACTGCCAGCACACAAGGTTGACTATTTCACACAGAGTGACCAAGCCTCATTAGAGATGTCCATCATCCAGGCAAAGCCTCCCGCTCCTGGTTTCATGACAGTCCTGGTACTCAGCAGTGAAATAAAACACATGCTGATCAGACTGCTCTGTTGTCCTGTGCTATCAGCTGGTGCTTGCAATACGTCTCTCTTACAAAACAGCTCCATCACCGAGATCTGTTACAGTGAATATAATTTCTGTGAATGAAATTGGATTCTGTGTTTGTTTTCACTAGCATGCCCCAATTGATGATGTTGGGGTTACTGCAGACTTACATGAGTGCAACTCTGAACAGATTTTGGCTCCTGGCAGGTAGAAAACTTATCCTCTCTTTCTTGTCTCTGCAGCTGTGTGTACCTCTGTATCTCCTTCAGAAATGCAACTGTTAGAATTTGTAAATCCTCCCAGTGAAAAAATGACATGCAGGGGAAAGCAAAGATGTTTACCCATCGCTGAGCTAGACAAACATCTTCATTTCAGTGATTTGGGAAACAAATCAAATAAAGAAAGAAACCCTCTGATGAACTCCTCCCTCGCTTCCCTTCATCCAGCTCATCTGATGCTGAAGTGAAATACATTTCTACAAGTACAGTCAAGCCATAAATTGAACAATGAATATCTTGTCCAGTAAAGCTCATATCCCAGCTGGGCTTTTCAGCAGCAGCTTGAGCAACATTTCTGAGGGGAAGACCTTTATGAAGGAGATTAAGGAGTGCCCGTGCTCAGCAGGCACTGCTCTTTTCCCATATGACTGGAGGAGTAATGGCTGTGTGCGAGATCCTGGCTGCTCTCCTGCACGCAGAGAAAGAGGGGCAGTCAGATTCCCGCTATTTATGCTCGCGAACATTTGGGAGTGAGCAGGGCTGTAGGTTCACCTCCCTCTGCAATGACTGGTCTGGGTCGACTGAAAGGCGCTGGGACAAGTTTTTGAAGGTGTTTTGGTGCCTTACTGTCTTAGTGCTTGTTTTCTTAAAAATCTGGTCCTTTCTGCTAGGAAGTTCTTGTGTAGTTGGCTCCTGCTGCTTCTGGACCCTGTAAGGGTCAGCACGAGAGGGATTTTGTGCTAAGTTCTGGTCCAGGCCGTAACTTCATCCTCTTATGCAGTCTCTAATAGTGCCAGGGGTACAGAAGTACCCCTGCAGATCTGCTTTTGAAAGCCCTCTCCTTACGATGCGATTTGTACATTCACTGATGTGAGTCTTTTGACTCTGCTGTGCAACGGAAACGACATACTAGGCAATTCTAGTATGCCACTCAAGCTGCCATCTCACTAATTTTCTTACTTGTTCATCCCTTTCTGTTGCTAAATAACTGGCATCTGCATCCATATTGGTGGTCCTGAGATGGCCCCGGGAAAAGAGATAAATGCTGCTGAATGTTGCATACTAAGAAGAGCCCACACATAGCTGCCCACTTTATAAGTTTTTTTTAAAACCACTTGGATTCTTGCCAGTGGCTTGGGAGGAGGTTGGATTTGGACTACTGCATTTTCTTTATCAGTCAAGAGAATGTGTCTGTCTGAAACTTATGATGGTTTTTTAGCGATGATGAAAATTAGAAAAGGAAGGGCACACAGTAACAGGTTTAGCGCTAGTTTCAGGCCGTGCTGCTTTAAACTTATTTTTCTTTTTCAGGTAGTTGTCATATTCCAATCGGTAGTTGCAAATCTGTAACAGCAAACATCTTGGAATTGTAGTGGATTGAGGCTTTGCATGTTTTGTGTAGGGTGCTGATGATGCAGGAGGTGGGATTTGCCGTACCTGTACGAGGGAGGGCCTGAGCACCCAATGTTAACATACGTTGAGTATATATGCCTAAGAGGCTCAAGACCCAGAGGACCGCTGCAGTCTTAAAAGCCTGACATTAAAGCCAGCTAGAGAGAGAGAAAACAGCAACAGAACTAAGAGGCAGAGGGTCTACATCAGATTTTCCCCCATGCTAAGATAAATGAAGATGATTCATGTTAACACCGTTGTCCTGCAAATATGGATGGGGATTGCTCTTAAACTTCGTTTTTCATACTGGGAGTGGTTTTTAGGTTCGGGGATTGGAAAAACCTGACCTGTGTTTCACTGCAGCTATCTCAGTATTTAGCGGGGTGGGGGGGAGGAGGCTACACTCACATATTCAACCATGTATTCTCTACGCAGACATACAGAAGCACAGACATGCCCACATCTTGCCCTGGCTTCAGGACCATGAGCTAATTTTATAACAATTGACGGTGACTTAAACTAATGTTGCTAGGGTGCTGTCAGTGATGCTGAATAAATAGGGAAGGACTTGAGGAGAACAGCAAACAGCAGCTGTGACGACTTTTGTTCTGAAGCTACCTCTGCATGCCAGATTTTACCCTCCAGGCACAGCAGCAGAGCACGACTCCCACCTGTTATCTCTCACCATTGAGGCTTGCTTCTTTCTGTTTAGATTAGGTTAAATATTTCCCCTTTTCCCAGGATTCAGAGCTCATCAGCCCAGCTGTGGCTCACAGTCTTGAAACACAAAACAGCTGGAGACATAATGTGAACAAAGTTCACCTTTTCTTGTTTACATTTGAAAGCTGCTGCACTGTTTATGGGATGATGCATTTGTTTAAATGAATGTCCAGCTATTATTGATTTTTCCTCTCCTTTTTTTTCTTTATGGTTGTGTCACTGGTGTCGTGCAGCACAAATCTCTCACTTTAGCACACCTGTGCACATATTGACTGTGGAAAGAATTAGGCCGTGCTCTCCCTACAGTTGCTGTGGTGAAACTCAGGCATGGATTTACCCGAGAGACCCTGTGGAGTCTCTCTCCTTCCTTTTGGCATCCCTGCGGTTCTCTGTGAGTGTGCATCTACCCATTGCACAGCTCCCCAAAGAGCCAGCTGGGTATGTAGCCCTCTTTTCTTATCCTCTTTCTCCTCTCCCTTTTGCCCCATCCTCCGATAATATTTATATCCTCCTGGGCTGATATTCTGTAAGAGGGAGCAAGAAGCAGGCATAGCAATTGAGAATTTTGACCTCTTCCTGCGTTTGGAGAACTGGTGGCTTGGAGATTGTGAGGCCTGAAGGTACCATTATTATCATCTGGTTTGCCCTGCTGCCTAACACAAGGTGTAAGGGTCTGGGCCAATAATTAATTTGACACACCCAACAACTTCCATTCAGCTGAGGTTTCAGTCTTAAAAATGGCAACTAGCAGCAATAGGGGGAATGTAATTTCTGAGGGTCTGCTATACCTTTCAGAAGCTTTTATTTATCCTGATCATTTACAATTAATGCCTTGTTTGGTTTTGAATTTGTCTAGATTCAACTTCAAACCCAGAGGGTAACTTTTATATGTTTGCAGTATTAACACTGATTCAAATTATTGCCATGATCACTTAATTTATTTTTGTTAGTTCTCTAAAAAGAGAGCTGTTTGAACCCCTGAAGTTGTGTAGGTCTAGTTGAGATAAGAGAGAAATTGCCCTAAGGTGCAAGTACAGTGGTTGAGGCAGCAGTGTTAAACATCAGATGCTTCAGGCTTAGGAAGCCGAAGAGAACACAGTGGTGGGATTTAGCCTGCCTGCTTCTAGGTGAGGTAAAACCACGTTGTCTAGAGTCCATCCTGTATCAGTAAGAGAAAGAACTACCTCTGCTGGGCAGTTCAGCCCAGTATGGGGAATGGATTGCTGCTTGGAGATGGCCGTTTCTCTTTAGAGCCTGCAGAGGTGGCCTGTAAGATCATAGTTGTTTAGATGAGACACTTTTCCATGGTTAGAGATGGGGAAGATCCTTTCTCCCCACCACCATTGTGGAATAACCTACTTAGAAGGAAACTTTCTTCCCAGCTTCTCAGAGAAAAGTTGGCTTATGCCTTAAAACCTGGAGATTTATGTTCTTTGAAATGTGTGTGGGTTTTTTAATCCTGTCTAATGTAACTATAGATGGTGTCCATAACCATATAAATCCCCTGTTATTCTTTGATTCCAGCCAAGACCTTGGCCTCAGTGATATCTGGTCGTATTGAGTTCCACTGAGTTACAGTGAAGCTAATTGTATTTGATATGGCTCCAGTACTCAATACAGGGAATAAACTTGCGAGGGATGGAATTCACCTCCATCCAAAGGACTTAAGTAGTATATTGTGTGGGTCTTCTCAACAAGCCAACATTTATTCTTAGAAAGCTAATTGTAAGCATGACCTGTCTCATGGTCTGTTTCATCTTGTAAGGATAAATCCCGCTCTCCCAAATGGCAAGTCCGGCAAATGAAGGTTGAAAATACTTCTGGTTAGCACACAGGCTAAAACTTCTTCAAGTGTTGAATTTAATCTACAGGGAAAACTTCCCTTGAGAAACTTTTCTTCTAAAAGATTGTGCATGTGAGTGTTTTTATTTTTGCTTTGTCTCTTTTGCATGTCACTTCTTGCCTGGCTTCCAGTCTAATTACAAGCAGGGACTACCAGACACATAATTTTGGGAGATACCACTGTTGGGGAAAAATTGTTTGTCTTCCTTTTCTTTTCAAGAGTCACAAGGGTTACGGACTTGTAGTGTGTGACACTAAATCACTCATTCTGCTCTGTCCCTCAGACCTTTACAAGTCTGCTTTCCAGTGGATGTTAGAACCTGAAGTTCATTTTTCTTGAAGAAACTTGAAGTTTCTTTAAGGAGAAAATGAGATCACTTTTATCAACCTTGATCTTTTGCAATCTTAATTAGTGAAAATACATTTATATGCCCAGGAACTATTAGCATTGTCTTCCTGAGAGTCATTAAATTGACAGCATGCATCTGTGTCCTATGTCTTGTGGGTTTCACATCTTGGAGAATTTGAGGGGATTTTTCAAGGCATATTTGGACTTTTCACCATTTTACTGCTGGCCCAGAACTTGAGTAGCATGAGTATAATGGGACTTGTGTTGTTTTACTTCCGTATGTAGTATGAGGTGAAGGATTGGCGCGGGGGGGAAGACAAACCCCCACATATTTGAAGCATAAATATGACTGTGACTACCCATATATACCTTTTAATCCTCATTATTCTTATTCTTTAGCCCTGAAAACATCAGATCCCTTTAAACATGACAAATCCACGTTCCAGTGAAGCCTGTAAAAGTCGTTGAAAGGCCATCTTCTCCTTTTAGTTATAGTAATATAAATCTGGCATAACTCAATTCGCTTGATTGGAATTGCATGAGTTGACATAGGTGTGGCTGACAGTGGAGGCTGGCTAGCAGTTCCCAACATGAGGAAATCATGAGGTCACACTTGCTTCTTGGTCCAAAGACAGCTTTGTCTTCATTCCAGGTGAAGCCACACCAAAAAAGTGATTCATAATTTTTTTTTTTGCACCTGTATTTAGTCACAATTAGCATGTGGGATATAGAGGTGTCAAAATACTTAGAGGAACAACAGCAGGTTTAATCATTATTGCCTAATAATGGATTACTAGAAAAAAATACACGTAAGAGAGAATCCCCTTTCCTTTTTCTCAAACTAAGAATAATATTGTTACATATATAAAAAGTTACACTGAAACCCTTATGAAAAGTGCTGAGAGTGTTTTTTCAAGTCTATTTGACAATAATTTTCTGTATTAGTTCCTAAGCATTTTCTTTTCAGAACTTCTCTCCCTCTCTCTGTTCCAGCAGACAGCACTGTGAACAAGTAACTTGAGGAACTTTCATAGGAAGAATCATATTAATGAGCTAAGCTTCATAGAAATACAATAAAACAAACCAGACTCAAAAAACTAGCTCCAGCCTTCCCTGTAGGCTTAAAAAAGCCCAAATCATTAGCAATAGTCAGTCATCCTTCTATTTTCAGTGTGGCTCAAAAAGGCCAGGGAGCACGCAGGGGAGGGGATGGGGCAGCAGGTTTCACACATTGGGCTGACTTTCCACACGTAGGCAAGTCATTGTGCAGTACTCTAAAAATAGGAGGTAAACCAGCCCAATACTTATCCCAATTATTCTTTGAAGTATTACCTTTATATAAAAAAGGGAGAAAAAAACCTCACCACTTAAAGGACACAGAATGAGAACAGTCAGAGTTGTATAATTAGGGAAGTGTGTTGTTCTCTTTCATTTTTATGAAGACCATTCATGAAATTCTTTCCTGAAATATTTTCTAATACCTCCAAATACTGTTTCTGTAAAAGGACTTGGAATCATTAGATGAGATTTTTCTGAAATGTGGTGAACTCATTGACAAGATTATTTTTTTTTTGATGGATTTCTTTTTTGTTTTACAAAAGAACTAGAGCCTTGTCTCAAGTTTTTACAAATGTGAAAAAGCCTGCAAGCATTTATACTTTAGCACTTTCTGATCTGTGTTAATCCAAACAACTATTGATATATTAATTGTGTTGCATCTGTTATGGAAAGCTTTTGTCTATACAGTCTCAGACACTGGTGGGTATAAATTGGAGCTGTATGGCCTTATTAGTCTAGTTGGACTTTTCAGAGTGTATCCCTATGTTAATAATAGCCTTTTTTGAAAGAAATATAATGAAATGTTAGCATTTTAGTATTTAATACTAAATTTATTTTAAATACTTTGAAATATTTTAATTTAAATTATTTTAATGAAGATACAAATTATTTTTTAAAAATTATTGAGGTCTTGTGCATTCAGAAATATTTGTAGTACAAGATTTTCATAGTGTTGTGGTTTTTTGTTTTTTTGTTTTTTTTTTTACCTTGGCACAGTGATTCATGAAGCACTAATCTCGGCTGAGCATCCCCTTGTTTACTTTGGGCAAACTGAGTGACAAAACTAGACTGTTTAATAGCATTTTCCTATACCAGGCAGTTTTCATTATCCCGCAGTATATTTATGGCATGGCAATATAAGCTGAAGTAGATTGTATTGGCACTACCAAGGTTAGTAAAATATTCCATTTGTAATATTTCTAGCAGTGCAGCCCTTCAGTGTATTGCCAGTGGGATTTTCAGAATATGCATCATTGACATAAGTCCTCTTCCCCCCAAAGTCAGTGGGAAATTTAAATGCTGAAATAAGATCAGAGTTTAGCTAGTGAGAACTTTTGAAATGGAAAGTTGAGTACAGGACAATGATTTCTTTTCTTGGAAAAAAAGAAAAAAAAAAAAAACAAACAAACAAACCCCATTGCTGTCTAATGAAGTTCAATGAATATTCTTAAAGATGTGCAATTACACAGTTACGTAGCCGTTTTACACTGTCTTAAAATATTTCTAAAGCTAGATGCCAAAAAATTATTTCAAATGTGGTACCTTTGCCAATATGGCGAAGTTAATTTAGCCTTTCTAGCATGCCTGCTCTGCGATTCTCTCTTAGAGTCATAATATTTCTTCCATACTGGCTGGATTCAGGGTACAACATAGACTCTGTGAATAAATCAGGATTTTG
>NW_009633922.1:33123-49484 GCF_000690535.1 Cariama cristata
GGCGGTTATTTATGGGACTCTTGTTCACTGGTGAAGAAGTTGAAGTGTATGTAGCTGGTACGATGGGAACGGTGAGGAGGAGACCCTGGAGATTGCAGGAGATGTTTTCCTTTTCTCACTTCCCTGCCTGTCACCTGAAGAAGAAATTTTAAGGAAAGCCCTGCTTTGTCTCTGCAGCCTCAGACAGAAGCCAACCCACTGGAGATGCAGGCAGGAGAGAATTTAGCCACTGAAGTCAAAGAAATATTTTCTGATTAGGTGTGAACTGATTTTATTGTTTTTCCCTAAAGGCTTGTAAGTTGACCAACTTTAGGTAACTTTTTATGAAGTAGCAAAAGGCATTTATCTAATGCCAGAGCAGCTGCTGACAAATTTCAAGCTTTTATTTCAAAGCATGAAACAGTTAAGTGGTTGGGAGAATATTTTTAAGCATGAAAAAAGCAAAGTAATGTGGAGAGCTGTGCATTTATTTTGAGATGTTTGTAGCCCAAGTTCTCATGAATTTTTACTTGGTGTGGTGATCCAGCCAGTTCACATGATGCTTCCCAGCTTCCACCTCAATATTTTTCTGAATACAAATGAAACCAACAAACCCCCAAACCAAAACACCAGCTCCCCCAAATCTGAATTTAAACCAAAATCCCCAATTTGAAGAATTCCCTTCCATTGATTGTAATTGTCTGAAAGCAGTGTTTTTAAAATGGAAAATGTCAGTTGATCTGCTTTATAGGTGCTGTCTGTATTCGCTGTGCTTGCAGAAACAGCAGGCAGCTAAAATTCTGACTTTGCCATGTGTGTAAGGCTGCACCAAAAAGGATCACTGCATATGTACAGCATCAAACTGGTTTCATTTGGGGGAGCTCAAAGAGATGAAGTTCCTCACTAGCAAGTCCTGTGCAAGACCGACATCCCGATAGTTACGTATTTTGAGGCTTGGGTATTTATCAATTGCAGCCAGCTTTGAGGCTAAGTCCAGATCTTGCCAACGCTTACCCAGCACAATTTGTGGTAGAATTAAGCAAGTTTGCAGGATGTCCCCCTGTAATTTTCGCTTGTGACTAGTTAATTTTGCTGCTCTGAGTTTTAGGAGTTTGGATTAAAACATCTTAAAGGAGATAGCTTTCAAAACTTGTTGGAGTGACTGCTTCCTGGCCTTCTGAGATGTCTTCCAGCTGAGCATGGGAAAATCAAGGCTACTAAAATCACGAGGAACGTGACTTGGAGCAGTTTAGCTTTCCAGACCTGACTTTCCTTTCTCCCTGAGAAGAATTTCACTGGGAACTGATTTGCACTTACAGAAATTAGATTTGCCTAACGAGTTAAGTAACATGTATTTTCCTTCCAGGAAAAAACAAAAGGCGAATATTCAAGACACCCTTGACCGGGGCTGTGAAGTTGCTGATGATGGGCCTTCCTGAAACAGTCTTTGTTACAGAAACTTAAATTTATAAACCAAACACATTCCCTTGATCAATAATCAGGATAATAGAATATTTTTAGGAACATTTAGAAAGTGTAATTCAATCTGACGTGATTACTCATGCTCACTTAAAAAAACTGTCAATCAATAGCCGTTATCAGATTTTCTACAAACAACAACAGTGGAGAAAGGGAGAGGCTTGTAAAATAGTGCATAAAACATAGCTTCGTTGCAATCTAATAGTTGCTTAGAAGATACAACACAGACTGAACTATCAAACTTCAATATATCTATTGACTCGATGCACTATCAAGGCTGTCTATCAGGAAAGTTGCACAATAAATGAGAGCAGTTAAGCCTTGAACATGGTGGTGGAATTTGGATATTCTCTTGATAAGTGATCAAAGCATGATGGATTTGTAAGATAGAAACTAAAACCACTTCTACGTAGATATGAATCTTGGTCATACTAGATGGAAAAGGAAAATGATGATTGAGTTATGCTGATTCTGCTAAAGAGCTCCAGTTATATATTAAGGCAGTAAAACTCTCTATGAAACATGGGAGGAATGTATTACTAGTTAATTACAACAGCAAGATATGCCACTGAAGGGATTATTACCATATTTTATGATGACCATTTTATCTCCTTGTTTATACTTTCCTTTGGTAATGAACTTTTCTTCTGAACTTCAAAATATTTAATATTTGAGCATTAAATATTGTACCCCTTGTATTTGATAAGAATAGTTCTTAATATAGAGAGTAAGAATATAGCTGCAGAGAAATAGAAAACTCAGATGGGAAAATAGCATTTTCTGTAAGTATGTGTTGTGTCCATGCATCATCAGCGGTGTGGTTGGTTCGGGTTCGTTTTTTCTGGCAGTGATGAGGTATGGAAAGCAATAGCTTGTTTTATAGCGGGAAGCAAATTCCGCTCTGGCCAGTATACCCTGTAAGGCTGTTGGATTCCCAGGCCAGTTTCAGCAGCACCTCTTCAAAGGTGGATGGCTGAAAGATGAACATCTCTTGTTTTAAGTAGCAGGACAACTGTTTGATTACTCCTTTCTATAGGAAAATAATCTCTTCGTGGACAGCTATAAGTGGCATCATTTTTCCTTTGGGTTCCCATTGCTCTCTCTGTATATATTACACATCTGGACTGTAAGTGAAACTTGCTCATTCCTCTGAAACATCTGTTGCATCCTGCTGCAGAGAAGGCCTACTTATCTGCTACTTTTACTGTGTACGTGTAATTTTATTACATTGTTGTCTAGAGGCCCCCATGCCAGATACAATCAATTCAAAATCACACAGAAATAGTTAATATTTTCTGCAAAAAGTTACCTTCTTTCACAACTGGGGCATTTAAAAAAAAAAAAAGGCAAGGTGGAAAAAAAGGCAAGTCAATAAAAAAATATGAAGAGTTTTTCCCTTTTGCTTTGGAAACTGTAAATACCTAAGGAGAAAAATGGTAGGAAGTTTCCAGTTAGAAAAGAGATTACTACTTTTCTTCAGTTTAGAAGTATCAATTTAGTTATCCTGTTTATGCAGCTGCTCACAGAAAGCCCTTCACAAAAAGAGGAGAGTAATGTAATGGATCCTTCTTGTAAGGGAGGGAAGGAAAAAGAAAAAAAAAAAAAAGCTGCAGAATTTCAGGTTAAATTCTGCCACTTTTGTTCAAAGAACCAGCATGGTTGTTTCTGCTGCTAAACCCTGGTGAGAGCAGAAGGAGCTGGGATGGCAAATATTAGTTATCTCTGGAGCTCAGAGCTTATTCCGTGAGAGATGCTCAACTAAACCAATGGCAGAAAAAAGCCTTTTATTTGCATGAACATGTTTCTGCACAGTTAGAGGAGGCTCTGTGTCCCACCATCTAGAAGTTTCTGTGAGAATCACTATATGACTCTGGGCTAATCAGGGCCCTGTGCCCAAAATTGCTAGTTTTTGGTTCATTCCTCAGGCACCAGATCTTCAACTGCCTGCTTCACAGCGCTGTAGAAGAAAAGAAAATAAAACTAGTGATTTCTGAGAAAGGGAACCAGGATTCAGTAGTCTGGAGAGTGAGTAGTAGTAGGAAGCTTCTGTAACTTCTCAGAGCTGGGGAGACAAATCTTTCTTTGTTTGGGTGGCTTGTTTTTTGTACCGCCATCATATCCTACACAATGGAGGAGACCTGATGCAATCCTGATGCGCTTAATTATGCTCCCTCCTGTGATGGGAAGGATGGGGGACTTGGACTTCATTGCTACGAGCCTACGTGGCCTTGGATGGGTAGTTTTAAGCACTGCCTCTTTGTTCAGCATTCAGGGCGCATGGCGAAGTTACAAATTTTATTTTATTTTTTTTTAATATCAGACCAAAGCTGGAGAGAGCAAGGGAGATGCTCGCACAAAGGAAAACCAACTGCATTTTACAAATACCCAAATTGCACTATCAGAGCATTAAATATTTATCAGTGAGTGTCTGCCCATTGAGTACTTCAGTATATTTAATTTCTTTTTATTGTTATTGTCTGTCTGGACTTGGACTTATCTCCTTGGCCAAAGATAAAAGATGATTTGTGTGGTAAACGTATGGCATGTGAGGCAGTACTTAGGTTTTTCTTGAGATTCAATTAATGAGGTAGGAAGAGGGCAGAGGTATGGAAGAAGGCTTTGCTGAGCTGCCTTTTAAATTTTGTACCATATTGAAAACGGAGCTCTGGCAGAAGCAGTTTTGGTTTTGAAGGTCTGCTCCATGTTAGCAGTACAAGAGGCAGCTGCCTAAAATAGGACAATACTGGGAGAGTGTTTGGGGCCTGTTTATTGAGGGCAAGGCAGGGAGCTGTGGGCGGTGTCTGTTTCCAGGCTGCTAAGGGCAGCAGGGACCGCGGAGCTCACGCTGATAAGGGCTGGATGATAACGTACTAATGCACGTCTACTTTTCTGCAAAGTATTAAGGCTAGAGAGCTGCAGACTGTTTGTGACACATGGTAATTTGTTGAAAATCTCTATTTGCAAAATAGAGAGGACCCGTTATATTAGCAGAACTGATGAGAAAATAAACAGCTATTTTTGGTTTTGATGTTGTTTCTTTTTTAAAAAAAAGCCTTTGGAACTAGGGAAGATAGATGCAATGTTGGCTATTATTTACCAAATCAAACTTATTTAAATGCACTGTCTTTGATACTTAATAAATGTTGTAGTGTGGCTTTTCGTGGCTAATAAAACTTGGTTTACATTACACCCCTTGTCTGCTATGATTTGCCTCCTAGGGCTCACTTAGAGTGCATTAAGAAGCTGCACACAAGATCAGGGTGATTTGCTGCAAAACTTAAATAATTCATTTATGCACCACTGCTCTCAGACAGTGTTTTTACAAATGCTATAATGAGACAAGCTGTGAAATGTTTTACATGGTGGAAATGAGGGCTGCTGCTCAAGTAAAGTCTTTCTGCATGGATTTCATTCCTTGAAGTCTTCAAGAGGACTTTCAGAGCATTATGGTGTAGACCTCCAAAGCATGCTGTCCCGATGGTAAGGCTGTTTGTCCTAACTCAGCAATAATATTTTTTACTTCCACGTGCTTTCACTGGAGGACCTGAAATGAGTGCAGAGTGGAAACTATAGTTCATTATGCTGGGAAAGGGCCCTTTTCTGACTGTCGCTACACCTTGCCTGCCACACTGATACTCTCTTCTTACTCCGCTCTCTGCAATACACTTGACTTTTTACTAATGGGCATGGAATAAACTGGAATGATTGAAGTTAAAATATACTGTCAACGTTGTTGACAACTCCTCTGATGTTAGCTCTAAATTCTCATCCTCTGGAGTCATGTTTCTTCTGTGTAGCTGTAACCTTCAATACCCTCTGCAAGTCTTACTGTCATGAAGAAGAGCTTGAAAGTATGTCCTGCACCTGCACTCTCGGGAAGCAGTTGTCCAGACATAAAATAGCTCTATTTTACACTAAATGTTAGAATAATTTTTATTTTTATTAACCTAGTAATTTGGATGGAGAAGGGGGGATAGTGCTTGCGGTTGGTGGAGCAAGTGTGACCTCTCCATCATTTTTGTATGTGTAGTAGGCTCTAGCTGTTAGCTACATGATCAGATCTTATTTGTTCTACAGGAAGAACAAATTATGGAAGAATTAAAACATAAACAAATTAGTCTTAAATTAGTAATTGGGTAAGAGTAATCTGTTTACAGTATGTGTCTGACTTTGCCAGGAAAAGTATCCAGCCGTTTACATTTCCCATGCACGTGTCGCCACTGACTTGGAGCTTAAGATGAGGTAGGGGAAAAATACTAGGTGTAACTGAGACTGCTGGGTAGCTTTGGTTGGAATTTGTAACTAATTGAAATAATGTGTAATTAGAAGCAGATTTTAATTTTTAGGATGAAGACAAAAGTGTTCAATTTTTCATAGCTTCTTAATGCGTTAAATTTGCTTCATATATTTTGCTAGAAAATATTTTGCGATTGCTTGTATTTTTGCATGGCCGTTATAAACCTTGAAGTGTGCAAAGGCGATTACCATTTTACAGAATGAAAGCTGGAGAAAAAGGAGGGAAGGGGATTTCAAAAACAAAATGTTTGGGCTGCTGCTAGGTAGAGATCCCTTTGAATTTGCCAGCATTTCTGAGAGCGTTTTCCCCCTCTTCTCAACCAGTTTTGAATCGGAGGAAATTACCATCTGTGCATAGATATGCAGGAAATGAGCAAAATTTGTAGTGTAAACATTTTCAAATGAATATTTGCATAGTACGGTCTCTCAGCAATGCATTATCTTCTTTTATTTGATAATCAACACATATCCCTTATGAGTTGCGTTGAAAGGGAAGCGAATGACTCTCGCTAAACTCTAATTATCCTTTCCTTCCTCCTGGGAAGAGCTCTCTTTAAGCTCCCTTTTGTGAGCTGCTCTGTGTTTCACAGTCATTCCACCTCTTGATCACTCTTTCTCCTTGTTTTACCTCCAAGTGGACTCTCGGATGTAAGGGCATAGCATGAGCCCAGACAGCTCTGTATAGGGACATCTGTTGAACTTCTATAAGGTAGGATTGCCGGGACAACCCAAAGCCTCGGAGAGGTTCAGAGCAATTAACTTTCAATCGAGGTTTTATGCAGGACACAAGCTTGTGATAATACATAAATATTTCTTGGCTCAGGCCTGGGAGAATGACATGTTTCCATTAGCCCCAAAGTGCTTTCGACTCGATTCAATCTGTAGCAACATGAGTCAGCTGTTTCAGCTAAGCAGCGTTTCTAATTCAGCCATTTTCTAATAAGCACGTACGCATAACGTGAGCTTCCTACACCGATTAATCCGTGTTTCCTCCATATGGTTTGTAGATTTTTATTTTCTTTCAATTCAGTGCAAGCTGCTGAATAGTAAAATGCAGTCAAGATCTTGTTCTAGCAAAAAAAGGACCCCAGCTGAAGTTGCCAGGGAATTGCCAAGATTAGCATATCCTGGTTGTTTTGGGAAAGGAATTTTTCAGCCAGTCCCTCTGACTACTCGGGCTTGAAAATGGGTGAAGTCCTTGAGTAGTCCTGCATTTTTGTGGGTAACTTTCTGAAGGCAAGGTTTGTAGAAGAAGAAGAAAGCTGGGCCAAACCTCACTGAAGCTGGTTCAGAAGGACAGAGGAGCAGGCCTGTGGAGTTGTCCTGAGGGTATTCAGCTGTGATACTACATCTCGATGAGAGGGAGGAAGGGAGGGGACAGCAGAAGACAGGAGAGGAAGATGCTGAGGAAGGTCTGTGTTTGGAATAATATAGGGCTTACGAGGTTTGGAAGTAGATATTTTGTATTTGGGAAGGGTAGGAATTTAGTCTGTGCATGGAACAGAATTACTCGATTTGCTAATTTTAATGTGCAATTAGGAGTGTTAGAGTGATACTGGCAAATTCTTGCTATTGCTACCGCTAGGCTATCAGAATAAAGCTGAAGACCTATTCATGTGCATCAGCGTACACAGAGAACAGTAAGACAAACAAGGGTGCACACACACACCCTCGCCGCAACCTTGATTAACACACCCACCACCACCACCAAAAAAACAACAAAAAAAGCCAAACAAAAAAAACCCAACCCAAAATAACCCTACAACCTTTTTCTTTTAGTACCAATGAAATGTAATGGCACCGTTTTTCTCCTTCAAACAGGGAGAATGTTAATTCCCGGAACGCACTTTATACAAATTAAAGTCCTTTCCCCCTTCCAAACATAATTTTTAACAAAGGAATCAATCTCTCCCCTAGCAAACCAAGGTGAACAAATATATATATGAAATAATTAAATTGCTTTTTTCTTATTATAAGAGTTTGTTTGGTTTGTAAAACCAAGCTGGAATATTTATGCCCTTCCTCTTAGGGAAGGTCAGCAGATATGTACTCAATTACCTATTTGTGTGCATTAAATCAAATGACTCTATATTCAATATTTTGTTTTTTAATTTTGCCTGAGCAGGAAGCTGGAAATCCAAATTAATGACTCTTCCCCAGTGACATAAATTCTGTGAGGTGTTTGTGGCTTGCTTGCCTTGTTAAAGTGCTCTGATGTGATTGATAACCGTTGTCCTCTCCGACAGCGAAGCCTGCACAGCAGTGGCAAGTAGACCAGCAAGCATGCAGAGAACTTGCACTACGATCAAAATCCGAGATGTTTTCATTAATTCTACTTCCAGGTTGCGAGGGATGGTTTCTAAATAGGCTGGTACCCTTCTTGTCTTCTTGCTAACAGCTGCTGTTAGACATGATAATATACCAAAGTCAGCACAGCTGAGCAGGGAACAGTGAAGCTTGTTTCTGGGGGGTGTCTGGGGCCAGTGAAGTCCCTTCTGCCGAGGGAAGAATCGCTATGCGGGGGCTGTCTTGCGCGCGCCGTGTACTGGTTATGTAGCATGAGTAGTTCAACTTGCAAAGGGTCCCCACCTGAGTGATCTACCAAAAAAAAAACTGTGTTTACCTGTGCACTGGCTGCTTGGACGCTGAACCTAGGAGGGCAGATTTCTTCCAGAGAACAGTAAAGTTGCCATAACAGAATGTGGGCAATAAACATTTCAAACTACTTTGTGCCATCTCTTTAGTGTTCAGTTCGTTATTCTCAAGCAGCGATGGACGCTGCGCTGCAGAAGATGTCTCATGCCAAGACAGCCTTTACTGCAAGGGACCGGTGCAGGCAAGATGAGGTGTGAGCGCCTTGGGAAAAGCTTCTGTTAATTTGCGGGCTTTGCTTTAATCTCATACTCTTTTTTTTCCCTTTGTATGATACCGGGGTGGAGAATGGATTTGTCTTCTATGGGCTAACATTTGTGAGTCTTGTGGAGTTGCTAAGGGATAGCTCGCCAACTCGCGTGATTAGGATCTTCCTTATAATGCAATAATTCAGTCCCTCACAATTTGTTCAAAATACAGGAGCTTAACTTGAGCTGTAGGTATTATCTGCAGGAAGTCCTTGGGAAGGTATAACTGAAAACAGATTAAACATCAGATAAAAATTGCATTGATCTAGCAATCTGTGTGAAAATTGGAAAAATCATTTAAAGTGTTTGGTCTTGAAATAATGAATATGCAACTTTTAAAGAAATAGCTATTGACAGAACTTTGAAATATGAGTCCAAATCAAGGTTAAAATTGACAAATGATCCTTACAAAGGGCTGAAGTAAATGAGTAGCACCAGTCACCTGTGGATGCTGATGTGGCTGGGATCCCAGTGGAGGTATCTCTATTGCAGCATAAGCGCCTCTCTCTAATCAATGTATTGTTACTGCTTGTTTTTATTTTCTCTTTAGGCAGAAGCAGAACGTAAATGTACGTAAAAGAGCCATGCACGTTGCTCTTTCCATAATCCTTCTGCTATGAACTCTTTTTTTCCCCACAGGCTATTAGTGTCTTTGAATAAGTATCTCGTTCCTTTCAACAAACACTGTGCATCTGAAGTTAAAGTGGCTACTAGTAACTAAAGTGACAGCTACTGAACTGCTAGCTACAAAAAGAAGCTTGTTAAACCTGAAGATGTCACATCATTTTTGTTGCTGCATTTCTGAGCTCTAGGAGACTCGAGTGCTGTATTTTCTAGGCAGAAACAGGTAGCCAACTAGGGTGTTTATTCATTGAAGGTCAGGCTTTTGTATTATGAAACTTCTAGCAGATGTGATAAGCAGTAAATTGCAGATCTATCACCTTTTCTTTTCTATCTTTTTTCTTTTTTCTCTCTTTTTTTTTTTTTTTTCCCCGTGAGCGTGTGTGTGAAATCAGCAGAATACTGCCTGCATTTGATTTATGGCCCACTTTTGACCAACTCTTATCAGGTTCCCACAAGCCCTTTTCTGATGCAGCTCATGTCTGAATGACAATAGACAACCAATGCCATTATGCTCCAAAATCCCTCTCTGCATTCTAGACACCTAAGATTACATCTGGGCTATTGATTTATTATCCCCCCCCTTTTTTTTTTCCCCACAGGGACCAGTTTGTTCAGCCTGAACAAGATAGACTATTATTAAACTGAGCAAACTATTCCATGTGAACTTGGTAAAGAAATAATCATTTGCAACCACCTTTCTAACCACCCAGGTTCATAAAGAAATGTAGGTGTTGAAATATTAAGACTCTTTATATATGGGTCCCACCATTCGTGTTTGTTCAGATTATATATAATTTATATACATGAAATGAGACCCAACAGGCATTCTGTTGTGTTGGACATTATAGGCATATTGCCTAAAGCACCACAGTATTACCACCCAATGTACAAAACCCAAATTATTACAAATCTGCGTTATAGAAATACCTACTGTAACACCAACTGTATCTGTGGCAGGGAGGTTTTATGACACCTTTTAAAGCCTCAGCAAATTTTATATGTTCTACCAGTAGATTTTTTTTTTTTCTTTTCCTTTTTTGGGGAGGGGGAGGAAGCTATAAATTTTACAGTATGTCGGATTTTTATATCTCCTAAAAGTGTACTGTGCAGGATTCACATTTAATATCCCTCAGCCATAGTCATCTGTGTATTTAAGTCACTAAGTGAAAAGGTACAGACAGGGCTTCTAGTTAAAATGGTTATTTTTTTTCTTTCTCTCTTCTCCCCCCCCCAACCCCCCGGTGCCCTTTTCCTCCCACAAGCAGATACCTCACCCTTGCGTCTTCTTTTGGTAAAAATAACATTACAGAAGCTGATTCACTGATTCAGGGTTCGCACGTGAACACCTCTGGCCTGCTTTCAGGAAACTCTGAGCACCATCACGCTGGACCAACGAGGTCTGCAGGAGCCCTGAGCGAAACCCAGGGCATGGCATGGGCCAAACGCCACGAACGGAGGCTTTCAGAGCTGTGCTCCTCCTGTCCTTGGCCGTGGGGACAGATCTGCTTGACTCTCAACTAAACCTCCTATGGTTTATGTCCTACCTCAAAGGATTTATTTTATTTCGCCTACTATTCAATTCATTCTGTACAAGCGTCTGTCGTTGCTTGAGTCCTGTTAGACTGTGCCCTGTTAATCTGTCTGTTTCAGTGACGCTTGTGGGCAGAAAGTATCACACACAGGCTGTAATTTAAGTATTTCCTTTTGCTGCCTTAGCTGATAATTTTTTTTTTTTTTGGCATTCCTTTGTCCTCCAGTGGAACAAAACTCTCTATCAGCAAAGAACCAGATAATGCCAGCATCAAGTGGGGAAAATTAACTTTTATCATTTGATACTAGATGTCTATTTTCTATGTAGTCATTTTCTCATATTTAAGAATCAAATAGTCCTCATAGAAAAAACATTTTTCAATGGAAGTTTTATAATTATTCTGTGATTCCTTCTGTAGGCTTCTATTTCTTCTCTGTCCATTCAGGGCTTGATCCTGCCAGATCCTGTGCGTGTTCCGGTAAAACACCTATGGATGTGCTCAACAGCATTTGGAAGCTCAGACATCCATAAATGCTTTTGAAATATTGTAGTATTTCTGTTTAAAGAGGGCTAGTCAATGGGGTGTCTCAGCAATACCTACCACTGAGGCCTTTTAGAAAGTGAGGAGGATATTTCCTGTGAAAATCATGCCTTTTCAATTAGAATCTTCATTGAACATCTAAATATTGGGGTCGGAAAAGGAACTGTGTAATGCTGAGTATGAGTGAGACTCTGTTCAGTAAGGAAGAAATAAGTTACACAGAAATACATAAATCAGAGTTTCACAGACCCGCAGACTGCATTGCTACGGGTAACAGAGAGCACCCTGGCTCTGTAAAGATACTGGAGAGTTACAGTAGTTTCCGGTTAGAGTAGGGAGAATAATTAATGGCCGATGGAAAAGGATGAAATGTTTTTTCCTCAGAATGGAGCAAGTAAGAAGGGATGTGAAGGCAGCACAAAGCAAGAAGTGGAGAGTCAAGCGAACTGAAATATGGCAGGCTGAAAAACCCAAAAGGGAACACTTTTTCCCGTAATGTGTAACTCAGCTGGGAAATTCTGTGCTTCTGTTCAACTGAGAACAAATCAAATTTTAGAGAGATAACCAAATTTACAGCAGTCGTCCATGCTACAGCAGGAAGAGCAACAGCAAGGTCATTAGAAATGCAGTGCATCCAGCCTTCAGTCGCTGGGTGTTTGGGGGCTGAGAGGGACAAATAGCCAATAACTATAGGTAGCCAAGTTGCACTTCGATGCCTGTTCTGACCACAAGAGATTAGCTTGCATGAACTGTTGCCCTTACCTAGTATTGCAGTTTCTTTGCTCTTATCATTAAATTCAACGTTGTGTAAAAGTTTGGGATAACCGGGGCGTTGGATGTCTCATGCAGAATGTCTTTCCCGGTCTCCCTACGTCGTGGTTCACTGTTGTACAGAGGAAACAGAAATCACAGCAATGCAAACAAACCAAAAAAGATTTAAGTCTTGACAAAGCTGACGGTCGCTTTTGTGACAGTCGCTTGCTGTTTGGAGTAAGCTCGTCAGAGTCTTCCCAGCCTGTGTTACGACTGTTGTTTCATTTGCCTCTCAGTGACACCAGAAAAAGCAGTGGCAGAAACCTGCTCTGGGTAAGCCAGGTCTAGAGTTTTTGTGGCTTCATGGAGGACCTCTTCCTCTGCCATGGAAACTCCTCCCTTCCCTTATTGCAGTTGACTTGAAATTGTGATTTATTTGTCTAAAGGCATTTCCTGGTTTCACTTTGTTTTGGAGCAGAAACCTCCTTTCTTCCTTTTAGCTCCTGGTGTCTTCTAGCCTGGAATACAGACACTGGCCTGCACAAGTATTGGCTTGCGTAATACTGTTTCAGATAAAGGTCATAAATGGTCTTATTTGGAAATTAATTCAAATAAGAAAGAGAGCGAGCCAAAACCAAGCCTCTGCTGGGCATGTTAATAATGTCATTTGTTTACAGAGTGTAAATCACTGCTAGAGGACATCCTGAATCGTTGACTGTTGCCCTTGGTGTTTGCCCTTGGTTGTCCCTGTTGTGGGGGAAGCAAGTCCAAAGGTCAGAGGGACTCTGCTGGACCAACACTGCCTGAAGATAGCCATTCATCTTCTGGAAACCCAGGCTGATGCTTTGAAAGATCAATGTTAGGATTTTGATGCCTGAAAAAAAAAAGATGGGATTCACTTCATTCCATGGACTAGTTCCAGTACAGTCATTGGCACTGCAACCAGGAGGAATTCGTGCTGTAGTTCTTGAACGCTAACCAGGAAAAAGGAGACTGCTGTAATGTCAGAAGAGTGCGGCAGCAGATCAGAATGGGTGTTTGGGGGCTGCGACCATGGTGCGTGTGACGGGAAAGCCTGGCGGCATGTGTTTCGGTTGTGCTTATTTCTTACACATGTAAAATCTGTGTGGGGTGGGGTTTGGGGTTTGGGTTTTTTTGAGCGCTCTTCAATCCAGCATTTGCAGAAATATTCCCCACAGAAAACATAGTTGTTTTGGTGCTCTTCTCAAACACACACAGAAGGGTGTGAGAAGGCACAGGCAAAATACAATCTTTAAGACAGGGTGTTTGCCATGTAGGCAGGCAGGGCTTGCGTCGCTCCACGCAGAACGTATGCTGGGTTTCAGCAGGTAGCAGGTAAAAGAGCAAACAAGTAGGGAGCCATATTGTCAGCCATGCTGAGGAGTGCTCTGATGCCCTTTCCTAAGCATTTTGTCATCAACAACAACAAACTCAGATGTTTCTATCAGAAACATGAATAGCACAAACACATGGCTCTTGGCTCTTCAGTAAGTAGCAGCAGCAATTAATTAGCTCTTGGAACATGTTGTATCTATAGAGAGAATTTTAAACCCTCGCTTCATTTTTTTTGAAGATTTAACAGTATTTCTGGACAGTTCAGCAGCATCGATGATGCATGTTTAATGTGTGGAAGAAGGTGGCGTTCTGGCTGGCAGCGGGTACACAAAGGGTGTCTTCCCACAGGTTCAGTTGCACTTTTGGCTTAAGAGAGCACATTTCACTTATTACAGTGAATAAAGAGCAGGGGATATTCAAACACTCTGCGAAGGTCTCCTGGGTGTAGCTATGGATAGTAGGTAGTATTTGTGCTCCATTTTGTATGCTTGTCAACAGCCCTTTGTGTCAGACTTTTTTTTTTTTTAATGCAGGTTGTCCTCAGGAAAGTAATGAAAAGGAGTGAACGTTGTCTCAGCTGCCGTAAAGTGTTACGTTCTCTTTAGTATAAATCATCATCCTGAAGTTCATTAACCTTAATACAGTTTAGTCTTTATGTGTCATCAGTTGAGCCCAAGCCTTCCAGATGAGTCATTCGCTATATGCTGGATTTTTAGGGCAAGCTAATTTTTGCATATAATGAATATTATGCATAGGCCTCTCTCCTTCTGTGTTCTGCTCGTTGAATTGAAATTGCATTTGTTGAACTGAGAAGGTGTTACGAGAAAAGCAGGGTTGTGACAGCCTAAAAGAAGAGGAGGAACTGGCTCCAGAGGAAAAGTCCACCGCAGTGTGATAGCGAGGGTGCCAGTGGAGTGGTGTAACAGCCCTGTTTCTCTTTTTTTGTTCTGCATCAGTGCGTAAATCGGGAATGGCCCTGCTGCGGCGAAGGGAAGCATGTAGTTGAGGAACATGCCCAAAGCTAGCACGCACCCAGCCTGGGCTGTCCACAAAGCGATGCAGATGTATGGGCTTGGGCCCAAAGGTGAGTGTTGGTGAACACTGAGCGAGTCGAGGAGCCCCGAGCGATGACAGCAGAGCTCAGCCGGCGTCCTCAGCAGCCACCTTAGCACACCAACTGCTTTGGCAATGTCCCGCGCTGCCCAAGGGTCACAGCATGGGTTGATTTTAAGGAGGGATGTAAAGCAGGATAATATAGCCACTGACCTTGTGGATTTTTACAGGGATCTCATCCAGTGCCTAGGGGCTGGTATGACACAGAAGGTGCTCGTTGGAAGGTTTGACAAATGGGCGGTGGAGACTGGCACTGTGCATGGAGCGGAGGCAGGGGTCGATGTAGTCTGTATGGGATGAAAGATGAGGACAGGGCTAGGTCAGGAAGAACATTGTATCTTGGGCAGTTGTCTTTGCTGCTGTCCAAATTCCACATAATCAGTTTTTCTGTCTCCTACAGCAAATCAAAGGCATTTGTAATTCATACTTTTAAATACCGCTGTCTATTTCTGCTACTTTGTGGATTAAAAAAAATAACTGAACATTTACACACAGAGATGTAATAGAAGAAAATAAAAATCCCTGCGTAGCTTCAGGTCGTCACTCTTGGCTGCATGAAGCTCACCTATTGACAGAAATCATCTACCTCCAGCTGATCTTACTTCTCAGCCGAGGTCTGAAAGTCTGTCACCTCCCATCATGATCTGTCATACAAACATCGCACGCAGCGTTAACCTAGCAGTTAGAAAGATTTGTTGCAAGTCTGTTGGATTTTATTTTTTTTTTCTTTTTTTTTAAACCACTTAAGACAATTCACCCCCATTGTATTATAGGTTAAGGGCAGAGGCTGGGTCTTAATTTATCCCAGTAATCTGCCCAGAGTGTGCGCAGGAATCCTACAGACTGCGTGAAAAGTGCTTGAGTCAGACCCTTCTCTGCTCAAGACTCAATAAGGGCATGAGTTGATCTAAACACATATATCTTCTTCTGTGCCGGGGGGGGTATGGGGAAGGTGTGTGTGTGGGGAAATCAATGCTGTTTCTGGCTGAATTTCTAGTTGTGTTTCATAAGGCTGTTACTTGGCTCGTCTCCGTACCTCCGGACATTGCAGAATAGCCCGGCTGCATTCCTTCTGTATTGGACCGCCTGGATTTGACTTGGCCTTTTTCTTCAGCTTCTTCTCTGTCTCATTCTTTTTTTGCCTTTCCCCTCCCCTCCTTTTTACCTTCTCTGGGCTATCACAAACTGTGCCTCTTGATGCCCTGTTCTGGCTGCTCAGCTGCCTCCCTCTCCAGGGCTCTGAGTGGGCAATACAGACAAATTGTTTTCCAAAGCCGGAGAGCTGCGGTATCCTGTTCTTGGCCGCAGAAAAATAATGACTTATACAGATTTTGCTGATTTGTATGGGGTCTTTAAAAGAAAGAGGAAGACTGCCTGCTAAAAATCATCTTCATTTGCATGAACAAAAAGTTGTTACTTGTATATGTAAGGTTTTTAAAGGCTGCTTGACAGAACTGAGAGAAATGACCCATGGGTTGTTAAATAATCTTTAAGGTCCCAGTAGTATGTTACAGCCTCAGTTCGGAAGACACTTGTATCATTACAATTGGTGTTGAACTTAAACATCTCTGCTTAACATAAACTAGTAGACTTTTAAACATAGTTTAAAGATAGTATAAAACTTAAACATAGTCTTTTCCTCTTTTAAATAAATTCTTACTGATTTTCCGTTCTTTTCTGAAAACTCTTCTTTTTGCTGTCACAAAACGGTTCCAATTAAAGCACTAAAAATGCTTTGAAATGTAATGATGATAAGAAATCGCTGTGTTCAAGGTCTGGAGAGTGGAAA
>NW_009633922.1:49515-54217 GCF_000690535.1 Cariama cristata
GGTTATAGTTTTGAAACCCCCAAATAATTTGCCTAAACCAAAACTCCTAATCTTTGCACCACTTCATCCGTCACATGGAAGAATCAATCAAGTCAGCTATATTGACACCTCGCCATTAACTAGTTCGTCTTCAGTTCTTGACTGGGTGAAGGGCCCATGAGGACAGAGGTCCTATCCTCAGCTACATCACTGGGAACAAGACTGGGGCCAAAGTAATGTTTGAAAGGTTTTCTTTTATTTGTAGAACAAATGTTTTCACCCAACTGTAGCACAGTCAAACAGTGTGAAGGAAAGATTACAATACCCCTGTCTATTTATCTGTGTTTTTATAAGGTCACTTATCACCATGGTATCTAAGTGTCTTTCTTCTTTCCTTTAAGGGTCCTGGTCAGTAGTTGAAAATAAGGAAAAGAGAGGAAGAAAACCACAAAGAGAGAGGCATATGAAAAGTAAAAAATACGGGGCTGGAGGTGAACCTAAACACTCAGAGGTAATTTGCCTTGAGGAGCAGGAACCCTTGAGACCTATGTGTAGACTTTGGAAAAAAGAATCTGTGAACAATAGTAAAGGCTATGAACGTGCTATCCTCTGACAGGTATGTAAACCTTAAGATTAAAATAACAGCTTCAAAAATCCTTCTGTCAGAGTGAGTTTGCTTTAGCTAGTCAGGGTTTCAGGGGAAGTATCACAAAGAAAATATATATCACGTGAGATAGCAAAGGAAAATTCTGTGTGAAATCTCTAAACAGGTCAGTTCTTGAAGCCTATTCTCTACAGCTTGACAAAGTTATCATGACATTAAAGTAGCATTATATAAAATCTGGTAATTAAGGATTGGAACGAGTGTATTTTTTTAATACTTTTTTCTGCATATGTTGAACCATCTCAAAGCTAAATTTCATACTTAAGAAGGAAGATGAAGAAAGAGTCGGGAAAGGCACAAAAATTAAGTTTCCTTTGTTTGTCTTTGTGTCACTTATTGCTTTGATCTGAAAAGAACTTTCACCAACAATTCTGGTAATCTCAGTAATCCTTTACTTCACAAAGTAATTGGGAAGGCTTCCTTAATAGACTTTTAAAGTTTTATCTTAGTTTAACGATCTATTTTCACTCTATCATGTTTTGGTTTTGGGGTTTTTTTTTTTGTACTTGACTTCTCTCCTCGGTATCACCATGAATGTGATGACAGATATTTCAGTCACATGTCTGTCAGCTGGTCTTCCTCTGTGCATGCTACCCCAAAAGTTGTGTTGTGAGAAACGCCCTTGTGCTTTAGTGATGTCAGTCGGCAATTGTGGTGCTGCTTATGGGGAAGAGGTGGGAGGGTGGGGGCAGCCATGTGTGGTCACCTCCATCCCTGGAGTGGGAGCCCTACCTGCTTTGAGTGTGTAAACCTTAGAGTTAAGAGATGTCTGAAGAGGATGGTGATAGTAAGTTTAGTCCATCTTGCTCTGGTTTGTTTTCCCAGTTTGGCTAAATATGAACGTCGCTGAGTATCAATTATTTGTATGCTAATCACATCCCTTCAACAAGCACAAGCCACTAAACCAAACTCCTTTTTGCATACTGTAAAGAAGTAAGGGAATTCTTGACCGCAGAAAGCAGGCATGATGTACATGAAGGGAGTGAAATTATTCAGTGTGTGCTCATTCATACTTCTTTAAACAGCAACTTCCTTCTCCAAGAGATCTTCCTTGAGGTTTGCAATGACCACATGTAATGATGTGGTTTCTTGTCACTAGTAATAGCTTTGTGAGGCAGCAATATGTGGTGCAAAATCTTATTACTCAGGAAGTGGCATTTAACTGACCTAGTTACCCCAAAAGCTAATTGTTAGCTTGTATATGTCGCCACGCCTTCCAGCAGCACAGTAGACCTCAAGAAGCATTTAGCAAAAATTTTAGCTGCTGTCAGGCCACGTTTGGGTCAGGTATAAGGCCCACTGGAGTCAATGGCTGGCTTACACTGTGAAGCAAAGTAGCCCGAAAGGTCAAATTCTCAAAATCATCTCATGAACTTTGGTATTTACTTTTGACAAATCCCATGTCTCCATACACGGCCACTGGTTCAACAAGCTCCTTAGATCTATGACCAGCTTAGAAAGATGTGAGTCATGGCACTGACTTCAGCCTGGTGACTCACATCCTTCACCAGCGTCCCGTAAGCTGCCCCCTGGGTTGGCCCTTGCGCTCCAACAGGCTGTTGAGAAGGCCTGTCTGCGGTTTCAGGTGTTTATTAAAGGCAAATGGGTCATGATGATGGATTGTGTTTTGGCTAACTGCTTGGAAAGTTTAACCCCAAATAATGACCCCAAATATTGGGATCTCTGTGTGGTTCTCTCCTATTTTATTCCACCAAGAATGTCATAAGGCATTAATTCAAGAGGAAGAAGCTTTCTAAACATAAAACCTCCCCCAGACTCTCAAATAGGAGCAGTAAAATTATTTCTTTAAGTGTTTTGTCCTTATTTCAATTTGTATGTACCCCTTCTGTGCAATGAAGTTCATCGCAAACCCAGAGAAGCATTCAAACTTGTTACTCGGACCCATTATTTACGCATGTATATCAGAGAATCATAAAAATCAGAGACGGAAAAGTTCTTCTGCATTAGATCATCTCATCCCTGCCCTTGCCGACCCAGATTTTTTTACCCCCTGTACAGTATATTCTCTAGCGCTTTGTCCAGCCTAGCTTTAAGTAGATTAACTATGGTACTTTCTCACTGCCCTGTCAGAAGCTGTTGGAGAGGCTCAGAGGTAATTGACATTGGCACTCTTGGAAGGTGCATTGTGGACCTTACCCCACTTGTCGTTTGTATCTAAACATGGTGCTTTCCTCCAGCTGTCATGAATATTGTGTGGCCATAATTCTTTCAGGCCTAGTATACAGCCTGTGCTGAACACTTAAAACTAAGGGGGAACAAAAGAAATGAAAATGTGGTTTTGGTTTCTTTTTGGCAGACAGTGTACGTAGGGTTAATTCTTTTGAGCAGCCCAGAGGTGAAATAGTAAGGTGAAGGCCTCCAGAATATTTTGTTGATGAAAACTAGTGGCATTGAGATACGATGTGGTTGTCTGCACATGAAGCTTTTTCCTAGATAGAGAGGTATATTTTATAGGGTTCAGTTAATAACTACATTTGAAATACCAACTGTCGGCTCTCATGACACAGGAAGCATGTTTAGCCAAACGGAGAGTGCTTTTGAAGAACACTACCAATGATGTACTCATTGAAGCGAAGTAGTAATAATGTTTGAAGGTTCCTTTTTCTCTCAAGGAACGCTCCAAGTGTTTCACTCAGTCCCTTGCTCCAACCATGCTGCTGCTTTGGGGTTGGGACATGCCTGCTACTCCGTGGCCCAGCAAAATATAGGACAGCCTTGAGGAGAAGTCAGTAGTAAGCTGCTGAGCCCCTTGTATCCAGACTCTTAATTCTTGAGCTGTTCTGTTTCTCCCAAAAGATGTCGATGCACTGTTGTGAACCGAAAACAAAGGGTGTTAGCCAATCTCTTGGTTTAAATGGTTTCCTTCTCCTCTCATTGTCACCAGAACCCCAACTTGTAATTCTGCCAGCCGTAGACCTAGAAGGCTGTGAATCTCTAAGTACAATTCTCTGTCCAGGTCACTGTCATTACTCATTTCTGTGGCTTTACAGATAGGGGAATACTCTCCCTTGGTGCAGCCACTTGACTTACTACTTTTACTCAACTCACACCAAAGGTTCTTGGTGCGGGGATTATTCATGGCACTCTCACTGCTTGCTGTTACTGCCTCTGAGTTCATGAATCCCAAACTGAGATCACATCATGTAGCCCAGTGTTCCTTGGACATGTAGCACCACATTAAAATGCCATTTTAAGCAATTAATATTTTATTTATAAATGCTTATAAATATTTATTATAAACAAGGCTTTAAACAGCAGGTCATGAGAAAACTATCTATTACATTTGTATTAAAACATGTTCAAAAGTTTAATTATAAGAGAGAATATTCAGCTGAACTGTAAAAAAAAAAATATCGCTGCTTTGGTCAGCTCATGTCGGGCTGCCACGTTCAGCTGGGAAGGTGGATTTCATTGTGTTCCACACTAAATCCAAGAAACCAAACTCTGGTGATTTAGGGAACAACTAAATTCTCCATGTTCTTATCTTTCTTGGGCAATGCTCCTGTTCGAGACTCTGGGTCAAATGCTGCTCTTGAAATCCGCTGTGTGACTCGTGGCTGAGAAGGAGCTTTGCTGAATTTGAAAGATGAGTTTTTGTGCCTACTGGAAAGCCCACTGCTGAAAATGGGGTTCGTTCTCCTGACTCCCAACTGTGGGCTTTATATCTAGCGCTGAAGGGACCCTCATTTTGCTGACCCGGTAAGTCAGAGGTCTGAGTCCACTGGAGTCATCTTCCGTGTGGTAGGGATCTTTCCTTCCTTCCTTGTGACATACCGCTTGACGTGGTTTTGTTCCCCTTTTCTGTAAAGTCTATCTAAGAAAGCGTGGAGGCACAGTCACCTTGAGCTGTTTCACTGAAACATTGCGCCCTTTAGAAGGATGTATTTGGCTAAGGTCCACCCTTTTGTAATACAGGGCTGAAAACAGGGCAGTTTTAAATATAAATAATAATATAAAATAATCAAAATCATCACCGTAACTGTGGTAACTGTTTTATATCTTTACCTCGAACCAGAATGACCAAACATCTCTGATTAA
>NW_009633923.1:0-1798 GCF_000690535.1 Cariama cristata
ACTGATTTTGCAAGGCAGTAGCGCAGTGCGGAATTGCAGAGTCCATGGGTCAACCTGGATGTGCTCTTGATCCCCATCAAAATAAAAAGCAAAAGTTAAACAGCTTAAAGGGTAGAAGAAGCTGGATTTCTTTAAAGTGATCTACATGGTGCAATGCCTAGAGCAGAGCCAAGGGCTGGGACAGCCCTCCTCCAAGGACAAGGACATCTCCCAGGAGCGGAGCCCACTGAGATGAAAGCAGTTACAGCGGAGAAGGCTGCTGGGTGCTGACGAGCTGGGACATTCGTCGCCTGGAGAATACGGCTGAGAAGTTAAGTGCCCTGCTCGACCGCCTTCCAGCTGCGAGCCGAGCCCATGGGAGGGCTGGTGGGGTCTCCCCAGCACAAGGTGCTGCCCCACAGGAGCTCAGCCGGCGCGCAGGGACCTGGCACGCTCCGGCATCGCCACCGTTTCCTGCGGCAAAGGGAGTCTGCTCCCAGAGGAATCCCCGCACAGTGCCATTTCACCACGAAAGGTGACATGAGAGGCACTCCTCTAAGTCTCAGCACTTCTCTTCAGGGGTTTCCAACTTGGCCGTCACCTTCCTTTCCATACAAGTTCAAAGCAAAACCACTAGGCCTTTTTTTAAAATTTTACTGACTTCAGATGTTTTTGCTGGCTTTTCCTAATTGATAAAAATGGTTTTTACTGCAGACTGTGCCCCTGGGTGTTTTGTGAGAGTAACACTCTCACAGCTCCCTCTCATGCAGAGGAGTTGGGCTCAGCAGTGTATCACTTCTCTAAACAGCTATACGAAGAGAATGCAAGCGTCTGGAGGACCAAATCCTGCACGTTGAAGTCCCAGATTTCATTAGCTCCCCAGGCACTTTGGTCACAGTCTGGCGGCCAGCACAAGGCCTGTCCCAGGGGCACCTCTTCACGCAGTGCCCCCCGCACAGCCTCTCTCGGGCTCCCACGGACGTGCGTGCTTCCCTGGCCATGGGCAGAGCTGGTGCTTGGGGACTTTGGGTACATCCTGCTCCTGCTTACCAACAGAAAGCTTTTTGAGCCCACATGTCCCCAACACCAGTGGCCAGCACCATGGCCTCTTCACAGGCGGAAGCACAATCAAACACAGCAGCTGACCTTGGCACTGCGACGCAAAGGGCTCCCAGCCATCGGCATCCTCCTCTCGGTACTCATTTCTGAATCTAGTGTGATTTATTTATGAATTTATCTAACTGTATTTTGGTTTTAATCCACCTCTGGCAGGTATCCATTGTGAAATAGAGTCCTCAAAGAGAAGACATCCCTTGGTGATTCCAAACAGTCACCCGTGCGCCAGCTCTCAGCTTGGTGCGGCTGCCTCTCCTGTAACCTGACCATGCTTTGGGGAACGCCTTCCTTGGAGAAAACATCTCTAAAAAGGGAAATGATGTGATCCCGCAGAAGGGGAACCTGTGGTGATGTGAGGTCTGAGAATAGTGACAGCGGCAGCGGGAAACACTCACTGCCAGATGACCCTCCACACTCCTCCCAGCTCACAGCCTTCTGAGCGGCAGCTTGTCAGAGATGCAACTAAGAAAAGGGAATTAATTTCCCTTGTAAGGAGAATTAATGCCTGTTAACGCAGATGCATGGGCAGAAAGAAATTGCATCACAATTGCAACTGGCTGCATTTTAAAACAGAGATCCTTCTTGCTCCTCCCTGAGTTCAGGGGCCATAGCCAAGAGCAGAACAGCCCATTCACGCCCCGCACCCCCAAGCCTTCCCACCCTCCCCACACAGAGGAGACGTTGCAGTACTGGGACCTCTGGG
>NW_009633923.1:1970-12187 GCF_000690535.1 Cariama cristata
CACAGGGAGACCCGACCTCTCACAGGCAGCGTGTGCCCTAACACACTGCTGTGTCCAACAAACGGGGTGACAGCGGATCACCCCACCTGCTCAGCCTCTCCCGTCGCGCCTTTTAACCACCAGACCTGACCGGGGCTGCTGAGCACCCGCATGCAGGCCGTGCTCGCAGGCTGTGCTTGCAGGCGCGCCGTGGCAGCCGACGGCAGGTCGCTGGCTCACCGCCCACGCTGCCGCAGTGCCGATAAGGTGCCGAAAACACCATCAGGCTTTTCAGATAAGAAAGATTCAGCGTAAGGGAGAGCACCAGCTAGAGAGCACTGGCACTTGTCAGGGCTGTAGCAAGGTTGATAAGCCGGGTGCGGGAGGCCGGCGGGGGAGTGCCAGCACCATCTGTCCAGAGTGAAAGAGAGAGGCTGAAAGTCATCTTCTACCCAGGCAGCTGAAGCTCTGCCCTTACACTCATCCCTGGTGCTCGGCACCCGTGCCCATGCCACCCCCATGTTAACACCTTCAGGGCCCACACTAACAGAGTTTCAAGGTGCTCCTGCTGCTGCCAGGGTCATTCCTATAAGGGCTCAATATTTCCATTTCCTTCTGCAATGGAGGGTCAGAAGCAGAACCACGAGCATTAACTTACTGTGTGATCACTCAGTCACTCCCCATCCTTACCTGTCACCAAGATACGACATTATCAGCTGAAGTGAAACCTGCATTATTTTCTTTCACAAGAAAAATATTTTATATCTAGGAGACATAATAAATGATACAACTTGTGAGAGCTAGTTACACATATCAGCTCCTACCTCCAGCCTGTCTGTCCTCATTAGCTTTTGGGCAGCAGCGGCGGCGGCAGGAACCGGGACACCGGGGTTCCCTGTCACCAGCATCGGGGCGGTGGGCAGGATCTCCGCTGGGACCAGGCCTGGGGAGACGGGCCCCAGGTAGGGGTTGAAGGCAGCTGATGCATTGGTGGCTAAGCTCGGTGCAACGGAAAACATCGGCTGCAATCAGAGAAAAGAAGACGACAGACACTTTAAATATTTATACTTGCCATGCCATCAGCATAATAACTTTTTGGCTACCATCTTGAGCACAATGGCAGTGAATTTCTGTTACGAATGGGAAAGAAGCATTTGTCATGCTTGCGGAACACGAAGGACACCTGTGCAAACATCGCACAGGAGCGACTCCAGGAGGGCAGGCATCCCTCGCCAGCCTCTGCCAGCTCTCCCACTCCAGCTTGCCCTGTGCCACGACAGCACGTGGCAGCTCATGGAGCAAACTCTCATTTGATCCGCACTTGAGCACCGCTGCCATGAACGAGCTCTCCACGTGGCCAGAGAGCAAAGCTGAGGCTCTCAGAGGGACACGTCCAGACCGCGTACAAACATCCGCTCCTGGGGAAAAAGGCATCTGCGCGAGAGCCCCGACACGCCATCAAACCACGCTCAACTTCAGACACAGATAAATACGTTTCTGACCCTGACGACAGCCAGCACTGGTTCAGAAATTACAGAGGCTTAATACAGGAACAAGACCAGACGACCACAATCATTTATTTTTACAAAATTAAACAGGCTGTCCACGCAGATATTCAGAAAGAAATACACCGCATCAAGGATATGCTTTATTTAGACTAAAACATTAAGCCATAGAAAAAAAGACAGAGAGCGTGCAAATACTTCTGTTTGTTTGTTTGTTTTAAAAAAAGAAAGAGTCAGATGCCCTTGTAGGCTATCACATGTTGTGAAGATAATTGGATGTAGAAGACCAAATAATGCTGTAAGACCAAATGCGGAGCTGCTACACTGCAGCAAAGATTAAATAACTCTTCTGCCCTACCGAATGCAAAGGCACTGTGCTACCAGTGTAATTGCCAAATAAAATTTAGTCTGGAGAGTTTATCTTTAGTATCTAAATAACGCAGTTATGCAAGGCATTTAGATTTTTCTTCCAAACTAATTTTTAGAGAGAAAAACAACTACAGAGTTAACGCAGCTCTTTCTCTCTGCTTCATATCTATTTAAGCCAGACAGCATATAACACCACGTTTTTGTACTCCTGAGGAAATGGCTGAATCATTTGGAAGCAAGGAACGAGTCCATTTGAAACACTGGACAAAAACACATCCCGAGATTACTGAAGAAAAAAGACTGAAAGTTGCGTAAATGGGAATGATTTCTTTAACCTCCCCGGTTCTTCATCCACGTGAATGTAAAACGAACAGGCAAATTTTACAGGAAACAAAATAATTACGTTTAAATGCACTATTAATTAACTGCGCTTTTCATTACTATGTTATCAGCTATGTAATAATGGACATTAAAAATACAACTACGAACCAGTCTGTTAGCGTAACTTAACAGATACAAATGTTTGATTTCAGCCCAATACACTCACTGTACAGTAAACAGAAAACTACCCCATTTATTTTCTACTGAGATCATTTTATACTCATATAAATACTCTATGGCATTTAGACCACTGCAAAATAGTAGCATATTTTATCAGATCCACTTCATATTATTCTGAAACTCACAGGTATTTTGCAATGTGCTCAACACGTGTAAAGTAGGAGATAAAAACCTATCCTACAGTCGTATTAGCCCAGACTCGGAGCCCCGCTGTTGGCAGAAAGCAACCGTGAAGCGGTGAAGCCTGGGCAGCACGCAGCCGCTGCTCGGCGGCAGGAGTCTGCCAGGGCACAAAGCCACCCAAACACTCCTGCACCCACAACAAATTCTGGCAACGCAGTGGCCTCAGAGGACACGCGGCACAGCCTGGCTCTCCCAGGGCCTGTCCCCAGCACACCCCAAGGCTCGGGCGGCTGCGGGACGGGGAGGAGCGGGCCTCGGATGCGAGGGTCCCCCCAGGCACGGCCCTGCCACCCATGAGCATCGGCTGAGGGTCAGCCTGGGCTCCCTTGCCTGTAACTGCAAACTGGTCAGAACTGGGACCTCGATGCCATGCAGAGTGGAGAGGTGGGGGGAGCTCCAGGTCAGTCTGAGCGGCTGGGCTCATCTCTCCTGTTCACTGCTCACTTGTTTTCCAGTGAGCTTTCACTTCTCCATCTCTAGAAGCAGAGATAGTATTTGTCTGTCGCCAGGACCAAACCATACAACTACTTACTGGCCTTGCAGTTTGGGTCCTACTATGCTGTGCAGAATGCAAAACAGCTTTAAAAACAAAATAGCAGCTCCTGTAGATCAGCAGAGAGAGCAGAGGTGAAGGAAGACACAGCCTTGGATGCAGCTCTGTGCTGCCAGGTGCCCCATAATCCACGTTGTCTGAGTAATTCTGCTCTAAAAATGCCTGTGCACAACCAACGTGAACCTCACCAGCAGGTCTGATCTCCACGGGTCTGCCTTTGAGAAGCACTGCTCGCTAACGGGGTCTATTGATGGGGAGGGAGACACGGGGGCACCTTTGGAAATCGGCCTCTGCAGCGCAGCCGAGCCGCAGCTCTCCCCCAGACAGACCGACAGACAGAGAGAGAGACAGATGGGCGTTCTGCCCCCGCTCCAGCTCGCCAGCCCCAAAGGACTGGCTGCCCGCAGGGAAGGAGCTGGACTCACGTAACGCATCCTTAACAATCATCTACTGAGCACTGGCCACGCCAAGGAAAGCACAAGAGCGTACCACCTACACAGAGAGAACCACTGACAGCCCACAGCTACTCGCGCATTGCAACCAGACCTGCACGACGGTCTGGGACCTTGTTCTGCTGCAGATGGGCATGTGCAGCGAGCAGCGCATCCATCGCCTCTGTACGGCCGGCACTCTGCTGGAACGCATGCCTGACTAACAGCCCCGAGGTTCAAGCCTATATAGAGCAAGCAGCACTGGGGCTCCCCATGCTGCCGGTGCCTCGTGTGCCCGTGGAGGCGAGGAACGGCCCCAGAGTCTCCAGCCACCTTCACGGTCCGTCTCCACTCTTCTGCTCTCACATCTGCATCTTCCTGCTTCTGTTTAGCATTCTTCATGTTCTTCCACACTGGAAAAGGCAAAGCCAGTCTCTGATATTGCTATTGTGAAGCAGCACAGCATCACCCACTGATGCACTAGTACCTGCTGACGTGCTAGTACCCGCTGATGCGCTAGTGCCAACTGATGTGCTAATACCCACTGACGTGCTAGTACCCACTGATGCGTTAGTACCCACCGATGCGCTAGTACCAAAGCCATAGTCTACCTGAGCCCAGCTCCCCCTCAAGCAGTTTACAAGCAAGGAGGGCAGAACGGATCCAAGCAGGCAGAGCTCGTCCTCAGGACCTCAGGGCTTGCAGTCGGCAGGACACGCAACCCCCACTCGCCATCTGAAATCCCCTCCCTCGAGTGCCGGCTAAAGGCAGATAAAAGAGTGAACTAAAAAGGAAAGATGGGACAAGTCCAGAGACATTACTTGCAACTAAGATAATTAAACCATTTATCAAACAGAAATATGAGTGAAAGGAGCCTACTGCTTTGCTTACCAAATTAGAGTCTCTCATTAAGTTAGTTCACTTATTTTTATTAAAGTATAGGGTATTGATTTTTCTAAAACAAAACAAACTGAAGCATCGTTAGATGGGATGATATAAATCACTTGTTAGAACACCCTGAAATCACATCTGTTTCAACCGTGCTAAAAAACAAAGTAATTTTAAGGTCAAATTAGTAGCATGACATCCATTAGGAAACACTACTGCTGGGACAGCCAATGGGCCTTGCTATGAATCCTCACACTGAATGAGACTCAATCCTGAAAATACACAGCCTGTAATGTTTGAACTCAAGCGATGTACACTGAAATTACCCGGGCATGGGTAGCAGGTTTGTCCTGCACTTCAAGATACATTGACTTAAATTTTGCCTGTTAGGGACAGCGTGAGTATAGCATAAAGGAGAAATTATGCCTCTCTTTATATTAAAAAGGAACATTAATCCAGAGGACTGCATTCGTAATTTTTTTCCTGTTTACTCAAACGTTGGTGTGTGCCTATACACTGCTTTGTATAAACGCAAGCACACCGTATTTGGTTACAATTCATGAACCAACCAACCAACCAGGTTAACAGAGAAGAATATTTTAAGTAATGGTTCTTACTGTTGGCTGCATTTTGACTAAAGCTTTCTCACAGTCCCAAATACGAATTTGCTGGCACTAATGCTGTATCACTGTACTCAAATCAGGAAACAAAAATAGGATTGTGACATGTACACATGTCTGTTTTAAGCTGCTGAAATTGCGAAATCATTTTGAGGTTGCTCTGGAGTTAAAGCACGGAAAGCATAGCCTGCTTTTGAGCTGTCTAGCTGTACAGACCCTTAATTTTGTTTCTGACCTGAAAGCCATCGGCAGCACGCACCAGCCCACCGGCAGCCCCCTTTCTCCTGCGAGAGGGGAGTAAGGGGCAGGCTGCGCGGCGCAGGGCCAGGGCATCCCCTGAAGCACTGCAGGGCCACAGCATTTGCTGTCCGTGCCCTGACGCTGCCTCAGCTCGTCTCCCCCGCTGAGGTGACACAGGCAGTTTTATTTAAGGCAAAGCCGATCAAAAGAGAGAAAACAAAATGTGGTATCTCCTCACACTGTGCTAACAGGTACTAAAGTCAATTTACTGTGACGATCCTACCACAACATTTTCTGCTTTTTTCCCCCACAGACACTTTTTCTTGAAACAGCTGAGGCATAAAGCTCTGTGGGAGAATAACAGCTATACTAACGGAATCACAAAAACTACAAAATATATACTGCTATTCTGTGCACCCACAAAATGTGGGGCCAAATAACCATTTCGCACAAGTATGAGAGTCCTTTCTGCTGAGAATATTTTTCCTAAGGGTTTAGCTATATTTTGAGGAGTATTAATTGTCACTATGTTTTTGGAAATAATAGTTGAAGAACTCATCTAACAGAATGAATATAGGTTTTCTAACGGAAGGTATCTAGAGGTAAATCAAACTCTCTAAGTTCTACCTTAGCCAGCAAGAAAGGAATAAAAGTACTAATGTGCTAATGCAGATATATTTATTTTATATATATTTTACAACTTTTTTTTTCATTTTGCTGCCATTGTACCCATCGAAGGAGCAAGCTTTAGCCAGGGGAGCATTGTTGGCTTTTTATGTAGACCATACTAGCCTTGCTCATACATTAATCAGCATCAGTCTCACTCATACATTAATCAGTACCCTGTAATGTCTGAGCTAGAAATTTATATCAAAAGGATTCTGGGCCAAATTTATCCGCAGGTTAGCTCAGATGACCTCTCTGGATTGCATTAGAGAGGGATCTGGTACAGGGTGTTCAGCTTGCAAACGCGTGTGTGCATGGCGGGTCGATGCCAATCATCTTTACATTTGCTGAAACGAGAGATCACTGCAGAGCAAGAAACTCAGCCACAGCGTTCGACGTTGTGGAACACTGCACTGTGCTTACTAAGGTATAAGAGAAGCAAATATGATGCAATTAATATATAAGCACGTTTTACTGTGAACAGATGAGAGATCTCTGACAGGTTCGCCTTCCCCCACCCCTCAGCCTTTTGCAGAAGGCATGTTTATCTGTGCTTCTCTTTCTTCCTGCCAAGCCTGAGCTGTGGATCCTGCAGGTCAGACTGACATGCGCCATACATCACTCAGGGCAAGCTTTCTGCTCTGCCTGACAACGTGCTGTAAAAACCCAAGTCCAATTCCAGCAAGTGGTTCCCTGAGAAGGTTCCCCTGAGTGAACAGAAAACTCCAGTGGGAATCCTCTCAAACACAGGAATTTCCTAGAGCACATGAAATTGCAAAGGAAGCATCTATTTATGAAAATCCCACGCAGATCACTCACTTTCTTAAATTTAAGAAGTTGCAAAAAAATGAACTCAATTAACAAAAGGTTAACAAAATTAATTAAATTAAGGGCATTACTTCAGGCAAGAGAGAATTAAGTCATACAAAGACAGACAGACCAGCATTTCATTGTATTTGATTTCTCCACCAGTTACCAATGTTTGCGGGATTTTACAGGCATGTAAGAATACCTCCTGACTTATTCCAACTACAACTCATTGTACTCATTGATTGGAGCCAAAAAGCGCACATACCACAGGCTGCAACGGGGCACCAGGCATCATGGCATTGGCAAGCTGCATCTGCTGGGCCAGCATGGCCATGTTCTTCTGCTGAATCAGGTTATTGCGCCCATTTATCTCCAGCTGCGTTTTTAAGTGTGGCGGTGGGTGAAGATATTTGCAGTTTTCCCTTGAACATCGACCCTGCAGAAGAGAATTGACACAATTGGCTTAGAAGCTATAGGCGTATCTTCATTCCTTATGTCATCGGCTAAACTAAACACAACACACGCTACAGAGCGAGGAGGAAAGCCCACGGCTACTTCTCTAGGATATCACATACGGACCAGAGCAACTTGATGATCCTAGTACCAGCCGCTTGCCTTACTTTTCTAAACAATGTATTTGTGCAGTACCACTCTAAAAAACACTGTTTCTTTTAAAAGTTGCTAAGGGTGAGCAAATATCAGTAGTTTTGATCCCCTATTGTCACACGGTTTTGCTTGGTGAAAGCTATGCCTGCGGGGACTCGGAGCAGCTCCCCCAGCCCTGCCCCCAGAAAGCAGGTGGCTGCAGAGCCAGACATCCAGCAAGAGAAATGCGGTCCGGCTGCAGCACTGAACCTACAAAACCTCGCATGCTACTCCGAAATTGTTCAAGGCTTCCGCTGGGCAGGGGCACGAGAAGCACTGAGCGCACAGCACGACGTGTGGTCAAAGTACTGTTATCACCAGGAGCGCAGCACCAGCTCCGCGCTTTCGCCGGACCGGGATACAGCATCTTTGACGAGAACCTCTTACATATGATGCATTTTTGTTGCAATTGTGTAAACCAAACAAGAAAACCACAATGGACTTGTTTCTAAATTTTTCATTAAATTCAGATGCGGTAAACAACAAATTTCATGCACTAATTTTATTTGGATGAAAGGACATTCATCAATTTGACAACCATTCACATCAAGAAATAATAAAAAATAATTCTATGTACAATATACATCCAAACCCGGCTCTACCTCCTTGGTAACAAGTAAACCAGCCCCACACGGAAGACAACCCTGCTGGGTGAACTCTCTCAGCGCGGTCCCTTGCCCTGGGTGCTCCCACCTGCGGGGTCCCAGCCGGGAGTGGGGTGGTGGGGGCACAGGGAGCGGGGCACAAAGGTCACCTTGGAAAACCAGCCCCAAGTCCACCCGGCTGTGGCTCTGCCGCAAAACCCTCTACGATGAAAGGCAGAGGCAGAGCGAAGGGCACGGCCTGCAGAGCCGCTCAGGCACGGTGGGCGGCAGGGGGAGGCTGGGGAAGAGGAACCCCCTCTCCTGGGGAAGAGAACCCCCTTTTCTCATGGCACGTGCGCTGTGATCTTGTGTGCCATGAGACTTCAGAAAATGCAAATTCATTAATGTGGAAGCCTTACACACTGATTGTTCTTTAAAACTGTAACACTGCAGCCTATACTTTCACTAAAGGGATGATAACAATAAAAAAAAAAAAGGAGAATGAAGAATTGAACCCCTTTCTGGAAAAAAACAGATTCCCTAAATTACATTTTTTTTCCCTTTACTCATTCATCTTTGAAATAAATCCAAACAGGAACAATGACAAGGCAAAAGACAGTCTTAATTTAAGAAAGAAACCATTTTTATCAGGAAATAAATCAATTCAATATAGTTTGACCTTATACTGCAATTTTGCTCAGAAAGTTAAAATGTATTCTTATTATAAGATCTGCCAGAAATCTAATTTGTACGATGATTTTTGTCTCCCCTTAAGGCTGGGGTAAAGGGTTTGCTGCTGCCCCCCTCCCAATCCATCTTTCCTGCTGGCAGTCCAAAGTTCTTAAAACTAATTTCCATAGTTACTCAACTGACATCTGAGTGATCCTTGCATAGGAAGATACACCTGATACAAAGACAAATAGGCCAAGTTTCATGGATATCTTTAGGCTACATGCCCAGATTATAGAAAGTCAGATTATTACAGAAAGCCCTATGCATATGAAGATCACCACTGTAATGAACGGCAAAGAACGTTCATCTTTCAGAGCGTCCGTTCATAATCCCCAGCATATTTCCTCGAATGAAATGCATTTTCCATTACACGATCCCATCTACCTCCAGAGACAAGAGAGAGGAGCCGAGCGACTGCTGCCAGCCACAATGGGAAGGTGCGGACGAAGAGAAACCCTGGCGCAGGCTGCCCCAGCGCTCGGCTGTGCCATGCTCGCTGCCGCCTTGCTAGCCCTGGGGGGCTGGGCTGCAGACGTCGGTCTTCTCGTTTGTGGCAAGAGTCGGAGGGCTCCCGCAAGCCCTTTGGTGTGGGGCCTTTGCCTTCCCCTTCCCCAGCCCCGAGATGTTTGCTCAGTGCTGTGGGCTGCGGTCCTCGGCAGAGCTGATGCACGGAAAGGGCCACTGAAGCCACTTGCAAGAAAATCTCCCTAATGACACAGCTCCAAGTGTTGGAAGGCAATCAAGACGGGGCCACATAATGCACAAAAGCTAAAAGCACAATTAGACTAAAGATAAGATGGGGGGAAAAAAAATGTGCAGCCTGAGAAAATATTTTTACAGGGGAATGGAGTTACCTACTGCAAATAAGGGTTAGGATACTTCAGTAACACATATTAATGATTCGTAAGTGGAAAAGACAAATTGATGGTGGCAACAGGAATCGGTGTTTATGGAGTGTGAATTTTAGTCACCCTGCTATTAATTGAAACAATGTTTTTATATGCGTGTACATACACATATATATGCGTACATATATGCATCTGCTGGTTGCGGTTCCATCCATGGGAACTCCCCGGGACACCTCCAGCCCCGCACGGCGAGAGCGGCGGGGGGGGGGATCCATGTCCCTGGGGACCAAAACCAGCACCCGACAGCCCGGAGCAGTGGCCAGACCTGCACAGGGGTCAGCACAGCCCTGGGTGGACCGGCCAAAAGGATGCACAGGACATCTGTCTCCCACTCAGCTCACCAGCACGGCACACCTTCGCTCGGGGGAAAGCATGCTCGCAGCCTGGAGGGATGCTTTTGGACAAAGGGACCCTCAGCTCTCTCCTTTAATGCCTTACTGACAACACACTTCAGTATTTAAGCCATTTTGCACAAATAAACCAACCTCGTTTCAGCACCACCACCCCTAAGCATTTCACAATTGCATCACAGAACCACAGAAC
>NW_009633924.1:0-17568 GCF_000690535.1 Cariama cristata
TATTATTATTATTATTATTGTTATTATTACTGCAGATCTAGGAGTACTAACAACTACTCCTGCAGTGATCTTATCAAACTAGACACCACACAAATGTTAAACTAAAACTTAGTCCTTAATTCACATCTTTTAAGATCTTTGCCATGTATTTTATGATGTATTTCATATAGGGGATATTACTTTTAAGCTTGCAAACTATCTTTTTCTTTTTACGGCTAGTAGTTACCATATTTGCATTTTTACTTTATTGTTCTAGGAAATGGATGGTATTTCATGCCTGAATTTTCATTCCTATACTTAACGAATCAACTCCCATGACAACTTCTCGCATGTTATGAGTGAACATCCTGCTGTCTCATATGTTGAAGTTTACAAGAGATTACAGGAGTAAAGTTGAAAGTTTTGTTGATATAATCAGGCTAGAAAAAGTTCCAGGAGATTTCTGGATCACAAAATTCAGCACTGCTTGTCAAGTACAGGTAGAAGAAAAGTAAAAATATAATCTTAATAAAAAATGGACAAGTACCACCAGGAAAGATTAAGAGAACCCATCCCAGATTACATTTTGACATGGTACATAGGATACTCACAGTGGAAGGTACAGGTCAGATACTCCTCAGTCAGAGGGAACAAAGATTACATTTCCAACATCCTTTCTAAGGGTCCTAATGAGAGAACATTACTGGTAGTTTGGGGAACGAAAGTCCAATAATTAGCTTTTTTTTCCCAGAGGAAAAACATTCCAAAAAATGAAATTTCTTACAAATAGTTTGGGGGGACAGAAGTAACATTTTTTCCTGAAGTCTAAGCTAACAATTAAAAACCAATTTAAAAAAATACAGAGAGAAATGTCATTTGTATGTTTACTTAATCATATCTCATTGTAAAATCATGCCTTATTTTATTTCTGCATTCTCTATTGCCTCTATTATTACCCTTCCACTCAGTCCAGAATTTTTAGTTTAAGTATGACTAGGTGAGCCTTTTTCTTTTCCTAAATTTCTAGAGAAGTCAACAATATCTTTAGAAAATTTTACAATGTCTCTGTATCCTGATTGGTATCCTCAATATTGTCCAGTTCAATGTCATTTGCAAGATTCATTAACATTGTTTACTCCCTCTTCAGATCATTAAGGAATAAGCTAAAAATGATAGATGACAGTGTTCAGCACATCACATGAGACCATCATCTTTGCACTTGAACATCTCACAGTCAAAAAAAGTTTCAGGTCCTCTGATCGTTTTGCCATCTACTCTTTGACCAAAAGGCTTTTACTCCATGTCCTTCCAGGAGAGCCCAGCGCTCTAGAACAACTGCATACATTTTTAAATGCCCACTTAGGCAAAACCTATCTGCAGCATTGCTGTCTGTAAGCATTTTGCTGATGATTTTCCTTCCACCACCTAAGCAAACTACGGAAGTATGTAAAGCAACAGGAGTGCCAAACCCACGTTTTCTTTACTGTCAATGGCATCCTTGAAATCATGCTGATTCAAGGGCACTTGACAGGGAGATCCAGCTAAATGAGCACAGACTGATCTTCCTGAATGCTCTGAACACTCATTAATCTGCCATGCCAAATGCCAATGCTGATCCTGCAAATTCTGAAACTTGCAATGTAATGTCGACTATACTATAAGATCAGTTCCCCTTTGCTCCATCTGTGCCCCCAACATTGCCATTCAGGTTACGGAGAATCTTCTTGAAGAAAATACATTTGTCCATGAAAATATGACATGGCTGCTAAACATTCTGAAAGTAAATACTGTTCCAAAAGGGAACAAAGAAACATCAAGTCTAACTCTCCTGTTCTCATACTAATATAATGGTGTAATATGTAGTAATGGGGTGGAGGAGGAATGTTTAATAGTAATTTGATGGCCCATTTGAACAGTCTGGCTATTTCAGTCCCTGCGGAGATAGATTAATTTGTCCACTTGTTTCATTGTCTGAAGGGATTTTGGGTTTTTTTTCAGTACTGTTTTCTTTTCAGTAGATGAGTGTGCTATAGAAATGTTTTGCTACTCTGATATTGGATCAATCAATTAGATACTATGGAGGGAAGTATTTAATAAAACTACAAATAAGAAGTCAGGACTTTGAGTTCAAAATTTCCCCCAAGAGACTATTTATTCTACAACTTCTCTAATTTTTCTAGTTTATTTTCCAGTCCATTATGTCATGGATTACATAAACAACCCTCCCATATCCCCTTTAAAAAAAGACGGAAAAAGATAAAAATGGAGGCTAGGAACTGATATTATTATAGGTAGAGGATCAGAAGCTTGAAGTCCTGAATTTCCAAAATGTATCTTCAGCTACAACTGTTGTCTTCCAAAAAGATTTCAGGCTAGATACAGTAAGCAGTGTATTTATCTCAGAAGCATATATTGCAAAATCCTGATCCTTGTTATGGGATACCTAGGGCTGTGTGCTTACTCAAGCTCTCCATCTAATATTTGAATAGAGCAAGATACTCCAACATGTGGTTCATAAAATCATTGTGTTAAGAATGCACAAGAGAACAATACAGATCACAACATCTTTAAGTACTACTGTTCACTTGGTTTTCCAGTCTGAGCCCTATCCTAAAAATAGACTTTTATTTTCTCTTAAGACATGGGCAGAGGTTTGTTATATCATAGCCTAGTAACTACAATATGCTCCCAGGGATATTGAAAATTTAGGCCTCATTCCCTCCTTAGCCTGAGTGTGTTCAAACTCATATTCTTCAGCTTCCAAAAAAGCACTGTACTCATCAGCGTATGACCTAATTTTCTTGGAAAGAGGATGGAAAAGATATAATATAAAAGAGGTCTATCCATCCTATTAAAATCGTCTTTCTGGTCAAAAAATTATTCAGGATGTGTGACTCATTTAATGTTGAGACATCTTATATGTACTTCGAGACTTGAACATGAAGAAGACTTGATAAATAATGACAATTTCAAATCTAGGCAGTGGTTGCTTAAGGATTTTAGGATTGCATTTTGTTCAAATAGCTAAATTCTGCCTGCCATACTGCACTTCATGCTAGAATAAGTAAAGAAGAATTCAGAAATTACAGAAATGTCTAGAGATTAGATGATGATAAATTCTCTAAACATCTGGCTCATCTGTCTTCCTGAGTTGATTGAAATAATGTTGAACACTTCAATGGTTCTCCTAGAGAAATATGGCATATGTATGTGCTATGGTTTAACCCAGTAACTAAGCACCACGGAGCCACTCGCTCACTCCCCACAAACAGGATAAGGGAGAGAACTGGAAGAGTAAAAGTAAGAAAACTTGTGGGTTGAGTTAAAGACAGTTTGATAGGGAAAGCAAAAGCCATGCACACAAGTAAAGCAAAACCAGGAATCCATTCACTACATCCCATGGGCAGGCAGGTGTCCAGTCATCTCCAGGAAAGCAGGACTCCATCACACATAACGGTTACTTGGGAAGACAAATGTTATCACTCTGAACATCCCTCGCTTCCTTCTTCTTCCCTCAGCTTTATATGCTGAGCATGACGTCGTATGGGATGGGATATCCCTTGGATCAGTTGGAGTCAGCTGTTCCAGCTGTGTCCCTTCCAAACTTCTTGCACACCTCTTCATTGGCAGAGCATGGGAAACTGAAAAGTCCTTGACTTAGAGTAAGCATTACTTAGCAACAACTAAAACATCAGTGTGTTATCAACATTATTTTCATCCTAAATCCAAAACACAGCACTGTACCAGCTACTAGGAAGAAAATTAATTCAATCTCAGCCTAACCCAGGACAATAAGGTTCCAACAAACTGAAATGAGGTGACACTACCTATTGTGAAAAAGAAAGTGAAGAAAGAGCTCGACCAACCTAATTTTACTTCTGTAATAAATAAACAGTTATTCACAAGCAATGGGCAATTTTCTTCCAGTGACATAACGGACAATGTGTATTCTTCAAAAATAAATAATTTCAAACCAACCTAGTATCCAGTTCAGAGCATTTGTGAAGAATGAGTGACTGTATCTTACAATCATTGATTTTTTTATTATCACCCATGAACATTCTTATAAGCACACTGAGAAGATATGAATCTAGACTTCCCTGTGTTAGGTGCAGAACTGACTTTAAAACTTTACCTTTCCAACAGGAGAGATAAGCTCAATGGCCTTCTTAAAGATCTGCCCTGAATCCATTTTTACGGATATTTACAACACTGATTTGAATTATGATAAAGAGAATATGATTATTAAATCTGTTAACCATGTGGATGGAGTTGATCCTAGAACAGAATAATCTGCCACTTAAATACTGGATGATAAATGGTCGCCTGAGAAGGAGTTCTGTAGAAAACAAGACTTAGAAGATTTAAATGGATTACAAGCTTAACTTGAGTAAACAATGTCATTCCATTGTTAAAAAAGGTAAATATCACATTGAGAGTACACAAAGAGGTAACACGTTGTAGAGATATCAAATAGTCTTTCAATTCTACCCTCCTCAGGCAAGGTACAAGATGGAAAAGTACCAAATCTACAAAAACTGTACATCATCCTGGATAGACAACATGAACTAATTGCAAATCAACCACAAGAAAACCAGAAATATGAAAAGAAGTGTAGAAAACAGGATCATCAGTTTAAAACTGGACTTGTTTAGTCTTAAAAAAATAATAATTAAGTGAAGACATGGTGGTTGTCTTCAAAACTGTTAAGGACTTCTGAAAACATCAATTTGAGAAGCTATTCTCATATTTGAAAGGATAATACATAATAGGTTTAAATTGAAAGAGAACAGGGAAGGAAAACTTATGAAAAAATTAGTTTGGCTTGGGACAGATTGTCCAAGGTAGCCACGAAATCTCCACCACTGTAGAGAGCTTCTAAAACAAAATTATTCTGTAATTATTTAATAACTAACCACTCTTTTGCCCTAGGGCAGCTTAGTCTGAAATTCAGGAGATCATGTTCTTGCCTTCAACCCTGGTCTATTACTGTCTCTTCTTTCTTCAGTTTCTGCATCCAAAAGCTGAGGATGGTAGTGTCCTACTTGGTAATATTCTCTGAAGTTAAAGTTCAAATGCCTGTACCGATAATATATTCAAATGCATTTTTCAAATTTTATTCTAAGATGCAATCTTTGTTATCCACTAAGAGGAAACAATTACCCAACATGTTCCTAAAAGGAGACTATCTCCAAGAAAGTAGTTAGTCACACTCTGTAGGCCTTCTGATCCTGCACTGTATACTTTAAGAATGATTAATATGCCCCAAGAAACTTTGTATTACCCCCTTCAAAATCTTTTGACAAGCACTTCTGGGAAATGTAGTCATAGATCTGCCTTCCAGTTACTACTCTGAATATTCATGGATTCCTGATAGACCTTGCTGCTCTCAAACAGGGAGAGTCACGGAACCCACTCTTGTCCCAAATGAACATGCTGAATATGAATGTGTGCAATCAATTGAAGTGAAATTACTGTACTCTCTTTGGAGTAGCCTTGCCATCATCTACAGTTAGGTTGGGAAATATTAGGTGTTATTATTAAAACAGATGTTAGACATACAGAGTGACTGTTGCTATAATAAACACGATGTGGTTACTGTTACAACTAGGCAAAAGTGAGTTTTTGTAAGGCAAAACTACCAGGTTTCATTCAGTTTGTTCAACATAACTGTAGCCCTCATTACTGCAGTTATCTGAGTTTCGATCTAGAATACATTTACACTCACACCACCGTTGTTAGGAAAACTTTTTACCTCCATTTCACATATGAGGAGATAGGGCAGAAGAAGAAGCACTTACTAGGAAACTCAAAAGATTATTTGAAGGCCTTCAGAGTCTATCTAATCCCTGAATTATGCTTCTTTTTGCTGGATGACTTCTGGTAGTGCTCATCTACTGCAGCAGCAGGACATCAAGTGTGTTTCAGAAAAGACTGGTTGCAAACCATAGCATAGCAAACCATAGTAACCTAAGAATTAATGTTACATGAAGGTATGTTCCAGGCTGTGAATATACAGAAGTGTGATGTTGTTCACTTGTAGAAGGGGCCAACACTTTTGAGATATATAACAATTAATAGCCTAAGTCAGAACTGGGACTGGATCCAAATACCAGTGGAGAAACCCCAGGCAGTTACATTCCTTTGGAATTCACGATGCTTACAATGACAGATACAGGATCATAGACCAAAGTGTTCCCACTGTAAAGCCCTCTCCTTTCTGACATAGCATTTGTGTCCTGAAAGGAACAGCCTCCAGTTCAATACTGTCAGTCTCATGTGTCCTCATTTGTATCTGAAAACCAAACAAAAAATGAAAAGTATAACCCTAGATGAAAATGAAAGAAAAGCTAGAGTATCCCTTGGAGTCCACTAGGAACTGTGCTTTCATTAATGATTTCATTTTGAAATGAAATGATTAAATGATACAGGAAATATCTAAAGGAAATATCTGAGAGTCATAAGATATAAGACATCTTTCTGTCTTAGGTAGATAGAAAGAGCTATTTCACTAACAGAAAGTACAGAAAAGTTTTAATCTCTCCAATCTGAAAACAAGGAGAGCATTAAGAGATGGCAGCATGTTTCTGCAAAAGCTGTCAAGCTTCAAATCCTTTAGCAGACGTTAGCATCACATAGGACTTCAAACATTGCTCAGTGGACAAGACCACAAAGATGAAGATATGCCAGTTAGCAGGATGGATCAAAGAAACCATACAGAAAAGGCTGTTTCCAGACTGTTCCCTTTTCTCACATAACAGCAACGTTCAAATGAGTCTTTCTTTTAAAGTTATGAAGTGATAATTTAAAAATAAACAGAAGTGAGGTGCATTAAACTGTGAAACTAGGTCATCATTTTCTTAAGAGGGATGAATTTATTATTTCAAAATAGCCAAGTGAAGATGAGAAAGAGAAGAGAAACTTTGTTATCAAAGCTATACTTCTGAGTTCTTTTAGATGAGGAGAAAATGAACAGATATATTTAATTTAATTAAGCACAGTTATGTTTGGTGTATATTGTATTTTACTTCACTAAAATAGTTTAAACATTAGTTATTTAAACAAAGGTCTTACGAATGGAGCTGGTCTAAATACCTTTGAATAAAAACTTCTGGTCAGAAATTTTCCTAATAGCTGAAACTTAAAAACTTCACAGAAAAAAGCTTAATTAATTTTTTAATTAACTATGTTGAATTTATTTTTAAATGTCAAAATATTTCAGTTAATTATTTTTGAAATAAAATTAAACTACTTTCTGATTCAATATACATATTTTGGTTTTATTTTACGTTGTAAAAGGTAATATGAGGCTTATATGAAATGATAAAATGGTCATTATCTAAATTAAATATTATAAGATAATTTCAACAAATTATTTCAATCAGAATGAACTGAATTTTAAGAGGATTAGAAGTCGGAGGTTTTGGTTAGCTAATATTTTTGTGATTGTGAAAACATTTCTTGTCCTTAAATGTAAAATATTGAAAATCTCAAAACTGTTCACAGAAAAGGAAATTAAGTTTATAGCCAGTATGATGTTGTGGTAACTAATGCTTCTTTATATTGACACATCTTGAATTGTAGTATGTTCATTTATCAAGCCATTAGGGATACAGGCAATCCTTTCAAGTCTGAGTTTTATGAACACTTAGCAATAGACAAATGCTGTTCGAAGAGCTTTCTGTTTGAATAGAAAAGATGAACATCCAAGGATATGAGTTCTCCACAATCCTATAGATAGCTAAGGACAGAGTTCTAACTAGTCATCAGTGGTTTATGCCTTTTACAAGGCCTTAGCTGTCAGATCATGCCCTCTGAATCACTTTGAGATTGTCTGTGCTAAGGAAGGCAAGAACAGCAGTTTTAAGGATGGGGTAGGTAGTATTCGTAAATTAATCACTGACAGAATTTTTGCCCTGTGTCACTCCTTTGCTGTTTTCAAATTCTCTGATTCAAATTCTCCAACATTGCCTGACTGCTTTGCTTGAGTAATAGTTTCTTTGGAGAAATCTTACCTCGACATAATCACTTGGTTCTGCATGCGGAGCAAAACTTCACAGCAAAACAATTCTTGTGTAAGAAATAATTGCATATAACAGGCCGTATTTTCATTAAGAGGTCTTCCCTCTTGGCTGCATACTGTTCTGTGCCACAATTCTGCAACAGCCCTATGAAGAAGCTTCATAATGGCTGTTTCAATGTGTGGCTCCAAATGAGATATGGGGCTGGAGATACAACGTGGTGTCACACTGAGGAAAGCCTAGTGGGACTTGTTCTGGGTTGGTGTCCTTTCACCAGAGCAGCATTTGGCTACTTGTGTTCCGAATATTAGGAATTAGTTTATAAAAAAAGAGTAGTATCCTTACAAATGTGTGTGTGTACTTTTTTTTTTTTTTGTCATGAAATTCAGACTTTCAGATTGAATATCTTATGAGGAAAGAGCTCAAAGGTCTTGAAGTTGCTATCTAGCATTCAAGATAATTGAAGTGAAACAGTCCAGTCTCCAAGTGATTATTAAGGAAAAGAACTGTTTAGAGATATTTAAGTAGAATAGATTTTGAGGAACTATTCTCATTTAAGGTATTTTTTAATGGACTGCTTTCAAAATTACCTTTTTATTTTATTTTTTGTTGGTTTATACATGTATATTTAATAGAGAGACTGAAATCCCATTTAAAAAATCATTTAAATAAAATATTTCCATCAAATGAAAACAGGTTATAATTTTTTTCTTCTTTTAGCATGCATAGACAACTCCAGAATTTCAGGCATATGTGATTTGATTTCATTAGGTTTGTATCCTTTAGAATGAAATAACGCTCTGTTGTCCTGCTCTGTTTGCAGACATAACTGTACCAGTAAAGCTGTGATTTTGGTTGTGTTACATCAGTTGCATGTGGTTGCATGTAGCTGCTCAAAAGATTTGGTATTATGTCCCTATTCTTAGCAGTGATGAAACTTTGAAAGGTTCATACAGTCACAGCAGTTAAATGTGGACAATATCTAGTAGGTACCAGTAGTAGTAGGTACTATTGGTGTTTTGCCATGATTAATTTGAATTGTAACAGTCAGAGACCTCTAACGTTTCCATTTGGGAAACTATCCTACACCTCCATATTCTTGGCTTTCAAGAAGGTCATTCTGGTAATCAAACAACACCTTGCCTTTCATAAATATCTTTTATTACTCCCACATTCATTTTCAAAATTATATCTATTTAGACTTTTTTAGGTATTTCTGGCGAAGTTCATCCTATTGATGCCAATGAAAGCTAGCAAAAAATGACACTCTAAATTTCTTGTATTGCTTGCAAAACATCTACTGAGAATTTTAACCTGTCTTGAATTCTTTTCTGTGGCTCAGATACAGCATAGAATATTAGTCTGTGTTTTGCTCTTCCTTGTCTATAAAAATGAGGGTAGCACTTCTGCTTAAATAATTATACTTTGTGATAGGCAGGATTATTACCAGCTAAATGAATGACATAATACATTTCTTCACTTTCACTTGAGCCTCCTCTTCTTTTGCCTTGTGAATTTTTGCTGTGTCCTGCCAGAAGCAATTTTACATCCTAAATCTTTCCTACAGGCTGATTCTCATCTGTGTTCACTGAAACTCTCTTATAAACCAAACAATTATCTGATAACAATTTGCATGTGCAGCTAATGATAAAAAAGCTCTTGTATTCAAAAAGAAATGTGTGACAACCCAAAAATTCCTGGGCAGGAGAAAATCATAGAATCATAGAATCATAGAATCATTATGGTTGGAAGAGACCTCAAAGATCATCAAGTCCAACCGTACACCTGATGCCACCCTGTCCACTAAACCATGTCTTGAAGTGCCACATCTAAACGTTTTTTGAACATCTCCAGGGACGATGACTCCACCACCTCCCTAGGGAGCCTGTTCCAATGCCTAACAACTCTAACAGTGAAGAAGTTCTTTCTAATGTCCAGCCTGAACCTCCCCTGGCGCAACTTGAGACCATTTCCTTGAAACCATAATGTAGTTCATTATTCCATTTGGTTGTAGGGACTTTTCATCTCATATTGATAACCTTTAGTATGATAAAGCAGATGTTAGTGTATTTTGTTTATTATTTTAGGATTAAAAACCATGTAGCTTTACTGTGTAATGCAGACAAGATCTTAATGATTTAGGTTAGATAGTTTAATTGACTCAATTTCTGGGCAGGAGGAGCCGCAAGGGCAGCCTGCAGTTTGCCTGACCCTTTCCTATGAGATTGAAGTATTGTTATGTGCTGTACTATATTAAGCTTAATCTGGAAAAAAGCACAATCTGTTCTTTTTAAGCTTCTTTATAGTTTCTAGTACCAATTCATGGGAAGTGGAACTAACAGATTGTTATAGTTAGACTGTAGGTGGGGACGCATATGCTTGAGTTTTGAACAAAATTCCGACTCTGAAGCAGGGATAAGTCTTTTGAATGATGATGTAATTGATTTTTTTTTTCAACAAGCAGAGACATATGGGAGTAGTTTTTGAACTGGGCTTAGGGCCAAACATTCAGGTAGGCAACATGCAGGATTCAAGCTGGCATTTAAAAGAACCCAGCTGCCAGTTGTTGCCATGAGTATAGGACATATTTACAAAAGCCATCAACAGCTAGCATCTCTGATTACGCCATTGACAGACAAACGTTCAGGAAGAGATGAACATCCAGTAAAAAACTGTGATACCTCCTCCAGCAGAACCAGTTGCAATACAGAGGTGCCAGTTTCCAAATGCTGAAAAGGAGATGGAGCTTAGTCGGGGAGGAGGAGTCGAATATAAATTGACCATACTTCAGCTGCAGCTTGTGTTTGCTGAATCTTTTCTGCTGAACTGGAACTAGCCAAGCAAAAGTAAATCAATCCCTTGCTTCTGTTTAACTTTTCCTTAGGATCTTTCTTTAAATTTAGAGATGGAATCAAAATAGCTACATGGATAAATTGCCAGGATGGAGGCAGCTTCAATCACAGGGGATTCACAGAAGACGTTGCTTTGGTTCCAGCTTAGGGGTTCTGAATTAATTTTCTCTTGGAAGTGAAACTACAAATTCCTTCTGAGAGTCAGGCTGCATAAGTCCTCACCTTGTCCATCCATATGTGCAAACCTGAAAGTCCCTGTATCCTTCTCCTTGTGTCATAGACCTGGCTGAAAAGTGGGAGTTGGCCTGTCAGTGGAAACTTGCTCTTGCTGTGATAGTTTTGGTAGTATTACTATGGATATGCCACCATTCAAGAATCAAATGTCCATGAGGAGCCCAGTTCCATACAGAAAGCACAGAGTTGCTCTTCCACTGTGAACCTCACATCTCATCCTCAAGGAAATGATGTAATGTGATTTACCCAGTTTCCCGCTCCCATTCCCTCAGCGCTACATGTGTACCTTCTTGTATATACAGGTTTTACACAGAAAGAAAGATAGCCCAGAAGAAATTCATCCTAATATGTGGTGCAAAAGAGTTTAGCAGAAAAGATTTTCTTTTCCTTTCAAGGAGTGTTCATTATCCCCACAGTATAGCTCAAATTAAATATACATACCTCATCAAACCTCTTGCGCAACAGGGGAATTCACTATGAGTAATTAATTTAGTGTTTAATGGGCAATGATCATGACAAGAGCTCCACTGGTGTATCTGTATGAGCATCTTGAAGCGAAGCTGCTTTCTGTGTTCATCAAATCTCTCTTGAGCTTATGCCATACAGCTATAGTTTTCCCAGTCGGAGAACTCAGTCACTCTCAGATTTGGACTGCCTGGATGTTTTCTTCTGAGTGCTAAGAACGTAACACTTTGCTAGGTGGCCTTGGTAGTTTAACATATTTCCTCTCATTTTGGAAGACACATTGCTTTCTATATGGTTCCACAAAACCTCCCTGACTTGATACATAATGAGACCATGGCATTTGTACCAGAGTGATCTTTATTTGACTGGAAAAGAGTTAATGCACTTTGTGTTCATTGCAAGACCTACTATTTTTCAGTACTGTAATTAAACCTGTTCTCAGCTTTATAGCAAGCCTCAGGATAACAGTTTGTAAGCTTATAACACTTTCAAACAAAGACTGCAGTATAAGGTACATTGAAGAGATCCAGTTCTGTAAGCCAAATAGACCTGGCCAGGAATTTTCCATTGACAGTTTTTTTTACAGAAAACGAGTTCTTCACAATTTCAATCTCTTTGAGATGTACTATGGAACAGCTTTTCCTCAAACTTTCATCTTCTATGGCAAAGTTTGATATGAACTTTTTTCCTTTTTATTTTCTGTTAGGAAAAGTGAAACAGAACATTTAATGTTGATCCAGATTGACTTAAATGAGAATGATTTTAAACAAAGTAGTGTATTTCCTGTCAAACAGCTCAATTTTATTTTAGATGGCCTCAGGGCCCGGTGGAAGTTAAATGTGACTGACCCCCATTTTTCCTTCAGACTGACTTCTGAGGCTATAATACATCTTTCATGAGGCACCACGTTTTTGACCTCTAGCTGAACTGCTTCAGTGTCTCACGGGAATCACTTGATGCTCATGTATCACAGGAAACACAGTTTGCCCTAAGAGCGTGTCACATGGAGAAGCACTGGGCACCTGATTTACAACTCCCAGGAAACACTGCAACAACTGAGTTTAAAAATGCTATGACAATTTGTCCAGGCACAATTTGCATAGTAATGGGCCTAATCACAGCATGGAGGAAAATGAAGTCACGTTAGCTAAGGAGATCTGCATTCAGGTTGCCATCCTGGTTGGGTACCATTTGGAAATTTCAAGGTCTCAGTGATCCTTTCCCAATGTGAAATGAAGGTAATGGTATTTCTTATCTTCTGCTCTTTGTCTCTTTTTGCTATTTGGATGATAAGATCCTCAAACTGAAGACTGTTTTTCACTTTCATGTACAGTGCTGAGCGTAATACAGCCTCTAAACTCTAGCACCAGAGTGACAGGGACAACTCCCCAGGTGGGCAAGCTGAATGCTTGATGGCTCCAATGTCCAAGCTCACAAAAATAGATGACGGTCCAAGTGCAGTTGTCTGATTCTCACTGCTTCACGTGCATTTTCACTGTCAGTGCTCTTATATACTTGTAACTATGCTGGTAAGAGAAAGCATTTTCTTTACAGACTCTTCCATTTGCGAATTAACAGAAATAAGTGAAGGATCAGCAGTTTCTTGCAACAGCATTACTTTAACACTCAGTCTTATTAATTTGCTGATTGTTTCTGTGGAATATTACTGAGGGGTTAAGGCAATATTTTGGAGAAAGATTTCCTGCCTCAAAGGCCTACTTATTTAAATGAGACAAGAAACAGATTTAGACAGCCAGATGGAGGAGCGCAGGGAACCAGAGAGACAACCCTGATCAGGGTGATTGTCAGTAGTATCCGTACACCCACTGTTTAAGCACTGTGACTTTTATGTAGGCCTGGAAATGATCAAATTTTCTATGATAAGACAGAATAAAAAGCAATAAATTTATCTATCTGTTAATATTTATTATGAGTTTATACCATAGGGGAAGAATAGATTGAAAGAAAACATAAAGTTTTTCCTTTGGGTTAAAAAAAAAACCAAAAAAACCACAAAAGCGCATTTAGTTCATCTGTGGTCTTGTGATTCCTGCAATGGTAATCCTCAATTTTGATGCTTATTCTCCAGAAGAAGTTCTTTCTTCAACAGGATAAGGTTTACCTTTCAGTGTAATTAAAAAATTGTTTCTTTTCAGATTGCACTATGAACAAAGTCATATTGTTATGAGTCATTAGGTATTTTTGCTTATATTTAAAATATTACACCTAAAAATTTATTCTGAACGTATATTTTTAAATGTTCTGAAGTAAACACCTGAGCACTTGACAACATTCAGTCAACTTAAGAAAGCCAGAAGAGATTGCAATTTATACATACATTTTTGTACACATTGTGGCCCAGATCCTCACCGGTATTGAGGTACCTAACAACTTTTGGTTTCAGGAGAGATGCAAGGTCCTAAACAGAAGTGAGGTTTCTAGGAAAATTTGTTGATCTCAACTTGAAAAACTGAGTAATTAAAATGTAAATGTTATTTTATTAAGATTGGTACACTGACCTCTGTGCAGATATGTTACATATTCTTAAAAATATTTGCTGTTTCCAAAGCAAGAAAATCTTCTGAAAATTTTAGTACATACATGTGTGTTTCTGTTTGTATTTAGGAAACTATGGTGAAAGTGGAATGGAAGCTTTCAAAGATATGGCAGCCAAGGAAGGGATCTGCATTGCACATTCCTACAAGATCTATAGTAATGCTGGTGAACAGAGCTTTGACAAGCTGCTGCGAAAGCTTCGGAGCCACCTGCCCAAGGCAAGAGTGGTTGCCTGCTTCTGTGAAGGCATGACTGTGAGAGGTCTCTTAATGGCTATGAGGCGCCTGGGACTTGCTGGAGAATTTTTGCTGCTGGGCAGGTGAGTAATACTATGCAATCATAGACAACCTTTTTACTGAGTAGGGCAAAAAAAAAAGACAGTCCAGTCAAGCATACATAAAACACATATTCATGGTCTCTCCTATACAAGTGCGTATCTAAAAGTTAAAAAGTAACGTCAGCCATGTCGTAACGGTACATACTCTACAAAGACATGCATCATTCTCATGCCAGGCAAACACGACTCTGCGTGGCCAGTCTTAATAGAATTGTATAAGGGAAGGCTGACACACAAACATTGGTCTGTATCACCCAGTTTGTTCACTGCAGTTTAAAATGCATCATGTACATACACAGCCTGAAGCTATACCTCATTTGAGTAACACTGTGTTAAGAATTGCTGATGTGGCCTCTGGATGGACCTGAAATAGATCTTCCCAAAACAAAATTTGTTAACCATCACCTTTTCTTCCTAAACCAAAGTGCTGACGTGCATACTGTCCTAAAGATAATATATAGGTAATCCTTTCTCTTAGCTCAAAGATATCAGTGGTTCCTTCCCTAACCACCAAAGGGAGAAAGGAAAACTCACTCAGATGTGTTTACCCAGAAGGAAAAGAGCCTGGGCCAGTAAACAGCGAAGTAAAAGACATTGCTGTAAACCTAACGGGATCTTCATATTCAACAAGTGGACCCTAAACGAAATGAGAAAAACGGTGTAGTGACCACAAAATGGAGCATACCAGGAGTCAGCTAATGTGGTCTGCTGCCTTTCCAGTGCATTATTAGGATGATTGGTTGATGTCCCAAGCGCGAACCCTACAGAAACACAAATAAAATAGTGTCACTGAAACCAGATGTCCTGGTGAGACCTTCAGGGAACTTGTAAGGACTGCAGCTCTGCCCATCTGTCTTGGAAGCTGAGATGCTGAGACTGTTGCACTGGTAGGACACCAGCCTTGGTTCCCAGTCTGCCCCGTTGCACACCACTGCCCTTCCCCTTGGGCAAAGGGGAAAGCAAACAGGCAACAACAGCGACTCCTGCCTCTGCCCTTACTCTTTGGCATCAACCTACATTTTGGCAATTTCAGACCTGAATTTCTTAATTATTTCTCTGTCTTATGGCAACTGTGTCTGCCCTTCCTTTCAAATACATTTTATCTGTAGGTTCTTCCATGGATTGTCTTGGACCTTTTCTGGATTGACATCCAAAAGGATCACAGCCCTCAGGGTGTGATTCACCTAGACACATTTAGATGACTACAATTTAGACACTTCCATGAGGATTTCCTCTATACTTAATGGAGAAAAATAGGATCTTGTTAGATCCCTTGTTTGTAACGTGGACCTTTCAAGTAGCTCAAAGAAACCACGTTCTAGAAGCAAGCTTGTACAAAGGCCCTCTTGATGACTAGCTTTGGTGGAAAAGTCTGCTTGCCAATTGTTTAGAGTAAAGGGGAGCGAATATCACCTCAACTGTCTCTAGCTGAATCCAGTACCACATGACCTTTGCTGTCTCCTTTTATCCTAAAGGAGTTGCTGATTCTCTGCTGCAGCACCCCAATTTAGAAGCACGTAAGCATCATTTTCAAAAAATATATTGTCCCTTAACTCCTCCAGACTCCAAACCACACTTAATTTTGTATGGAATTTGTTTATGTACAGCAGTACTAAATTTAGACCTCCGAGATGCTTTTATGAATAAGGACTTCAGGGACTGGTGATTGTGAATAAGAATGGCGCAATACAGCTTAGCTCTTCAAAAAAGCAAGGTCTAGAGAGAACTGGCTTTGCTTTTTTTCAGTGAAAAATACCTGTTTCTAGCTGCAGTGGGAGTTGTCACGCCTAATTATAAGAAAGTTGTCATTCAGTATGTGGCTTCCATTCAGTAAATTGAAAGTGATAGTTTCTCTCAGAAGTCTAAACTGTAACCTGTTTGAAGTTAAAACAAAAATCCTTAATTCTACCAGACCAATTTATGTGTGTCCATGCCTGTGGCAGTACTATGCAACTTATTTGTGAAAAATGTAGCATGAACTGGAAGTGTTCACAAAGAAAGAAAAAGAGAAGTGTAGGGATTTTTTTTCTATCCTTTCTATTTATTAATGGAGATTCCAAGGTAATGGTTGATAAGTGGCTACTCAGACGTAAGTTAATATGTTCCTAGCCAGTAGTGGCTGGGGACAGATGTAAACTAATTGCGCTTACCTTCACCCAACCAGAGGATTCCTACAGTTGCATCAAACAGCTGAGGACAGGTGGAATGATGTAATCTCTCTACACATGGGTCTGCAATTCAGAGATCCCAAGGATCTAGGAACCTCCTATCTCCTTTCAATAGATTTGGTTCAGATCTGGCATTAAAACCAGCTATAAGCGAGAAATAAAACAACTAGTTTTACCTACTGAGGACTTTTGTTTGGCTTTGAGTCACCCTTAGACAGGAGAGTGGACTGGTTTATGTCCCTGGTGCACAGCAAGACTCATGTGCAGGGTGTGGGATGTTGTGGAGTGATTATGTTCCACAAAAATGTTCGTTCTTACAAAAATGTTTTCCTTCTGCTATGGGATAATCTCTAGGCTTCGCAGCAGAGAGGAAAAAAAAACGCAAAAGAAAAAGCAGGAAACTTGCAGGGAGGCTTCTTGATGTAGATGGATGCAAGATAATAATGTCATTGTCCCTTGATAGCCTAAGTTCCTGCAGGGATTTAAAGCTCTGTTTTCCAGAACCTTGATGGGCTATGTGCTCTCTTGGTTTCAGCACTCTGGCTTTTTTGGCTGCGAATATTTAACTGTTGGTCCAGAGCTAGGCTTGTTGATTGGTTCTGTGGAGAACAACCTAAGGCACTGACCTGGGATGGATGTGACACCAAGACAAACCCAGATCTTACAAGCAGATTATGCTGGGGATTTTTTTTGTGCATCATTTATATAGGGGAAAAAGGCATTTAGCAAGATTTTGAAAAGAACAGTTGGTTCAGAGCACTCAGAAACATCTGAAACAAAAGCAGGCTGATGCAACTAGTTTCTCTTGAGAAGCTACATAGGAAAATGCAGTAGGGTAAGATTTATACCTTCATTCATCCTCTGATCCTGGAGTTGCTCTGGGCTGCCCATTCAACTGAGAAGGTTATGAAAGGACACTCCAAGTGTAGGGAAAGTGCCTATCACTGGCATGCATT
>NW_009633924.1:17599-57359 GCF_000690535.1 Cariama cristata
ATGCAATGAGCTCACATGGAAAACTTCGTCTACTAATGGATACTTACTAGTTACCCCACAAATGCTTTTTGCTTCTCCTTGTTCTGTGAAGTGGAAAATTATTTTATTTTACAGAAACTACTAAAGTCCCAAAGCCACCCAGTAGCTCTATGGGAAAGTACAAGAAATCAACATTTCCACTTCCTCTTAGCTTTTTTTTTTTTTTTTTCATTTCTGATTTGGGTTTACCCCTAATATTTCCAATGTGAAACCTTGCAAAAATACTGAGATTTTGGAAGCTATGGATTCCTCATAGCACCTGTTTTATGCTCAAATAAACAGAAAATGGAGTGGCCAAGTAGAGTGCATATCAAATAAATCACCCTGTACAGACCCAAGGGGAGCAGAAAAGATATCCTTCAATAAACACTCCACTCTTGACGTACTATGCAGTTCCTGAAATTCAATTGCCTGCCTGTGACAGAGATGAAAGATGGCAAGTCATTAGTGATTGTAGTGTTCCAGAGCTTTTTGATTCATGGAAAACATTTTAAATGCTCAGCAAATATTTACCTCATGTACCTTGCGGAATTGGACTTAACCTCAAATAAAAAGGTGAGTGTGATGATTTTCACGTGTGAAAAAAAATGTTATTTTAACCTAACTGTTATTCAGTGTAATCAAGATAAGGACACTGGGCTTCATCTGTTTGAATTTATTGCTTCTGTCGTCCACAGGTCATATGCCAGGAGTTAGCCTTACAGATAAAATTCATTACAGAATAAATAATACATTAGCATAACAGAATAACTTTGGAACATATTTCAGAAAGAAATATGGAGTATTAATTGTGTGGTTAAAAACAATGTGGTTCGAGGTGATTTTCACCTGTTCTTTATTTTATGCAATAGTCGTCCCCAACAGCTGAAATTTTCTTTCATGTTGTACATACACCTTCATCCTGCTTCTCTTGACTACTAGTTTCTGACGTTTAGACAAAACCTCTGTGATAACTCTCTCCAGTGATAATTTTATCTGATAGCTTTAATCAACAAAGATTCCAAAGCATCTCTAGGAATGACTAAATATTTTAGTCCAGGTCACATTATTTTTTGTAATATCATACAAACTATTAGCTGCAACTGAAATGACACATATTGACTACAACTGTCTTAAACAAAATGGATTCAGAGAACAGTACTGGAGTACTGGATAATTTTATTCTTTTTTTATTTGCTAGCATTATTTTATCCTATAGCAACTAACACTTTTGTAATGAGACTCAGGCGTGGTGTTGGTGACAGCACTGTCAGGGATGGTTACCATGAGGCAGTTTGGACACAGATACTCTGTTTTGGGGTAGAAGAATGTTAAGATACAGGGATACAGGCCTTGCATGCCTTTTACCTTCAGACAAGAGAACTGCCCTTGGGTTGTTTTATTTAATAGTATAAAAGTGGTTATTGTACAAACCTACAGAGCAAAAGACAGAAATTTTGCAAAGGATTTGTGATTCCAAATGCAAGACAGTAGGACTTTTCCTACCTTAAGGAGAGGACAAGGGAAAGAAGAAGGGAAAGTAGAGGCACATGGAGATAAAATGACTTGCTCAACATCTCCAGCTTCCAAATGGCATTTGGAATTGATCTGCAAGGAATTACTGAGACTTCCATATGCTTCATGTTCCAGCATGCATATCGTGTGACAGATTTACTGTGGTATTAACTACCTTGTTTGAGAAAAGAGAAGTTAATTAAGATTATCTGGACTTCCTTTTGTATAAAATGACAAAATTAAGCACAACCAATAAAAAAATCTAGCAGAGACGGAAATGTTTCCTTAGGCTTTAGCACTGATTCTGATTTTCATCTGTCTGGTTGGACAAACACAGCCAAAATGTATCAGTCTGATTTAATCTCCACATGGGTCTTAGATACTTATTCAGTCAAGACTTTACAGAAATAATATAAAATTATGTCTTGGTTACAATATCTGCAGCAAAGGGGTGAGAAATCTAGAACTATAGGGCATCCGACAGAGTTTCCGTGCTTCTTTGAAGTGCAATTAGGACTTGATGACAATGTCCTTAAATGTCCTTGCAAAGATTAAGAACCATGTCCTGCATTTTCAAAATTCACTCCGTTCTGTGATATGCAAAAGGTTGTGCTTCAGCATAAGGTGAACCCTCTCAAGCATGCCATTGTTGGTGGAGCATGTCCAGCTGAAGATGGATAAGGGGACGACACTCGTTCTAGCAGTGCAATGATCACAAGCAATTCAAGTGAGGCTGTGCAAGAGGGCAGAAGGCCCACTGAAGCAGTGCCCGTTTTTAGAACAGCGCACACATTCTCTGACTTTCACAAATCACCTCTCCTAGTGATACCTGCCTAGCTCCTCAGGAGATGGATTGGAGGAAATTGTTACCGATTCTGAGTCTCACACATGTTGCAGCAGAAAGAGCAAAGAAGAAGCTGAATAGTAGAGATGAGGATAAGAAGAGAGAATAAAATGTGGAAGATCATTAGTTCCAGGAATTTCCCAAAGTACTTTGATAGGAAGCTCGGCAATATATGAAGAAAATCTGGTTAGCAACCAAAAAGGGCAACTATTGCCGAAGGAAAATTAAAGCAAGATAGATGATCTGAGGGAAATGAGTTCTTTTCAATAATTTAAAAAGATCTTTTGTGAGACTTGTAAAAGTGTCTGTTGGATGAAGAAAGATCTCACTGTAAAGGATGTAGTAATTGCCCTCCTGAAAGTATGCTGTGTGGTATGGGTTAACGTGCCTTTTTCTGTGTTTGTACAAGTCCAATTGGTGGAGAAGTTCTTGTAAAATAAATGAGGATATGAAATTTTGCAGACCTGAAATATGCTCTAAATTAATTTTTGGTTATTTCTGCCGCTTCAGGGAAAAATTAATCAGCCAAAATTCTTCTATCTAGAGTAGTTCTAACTGGATAACCTTTGACAAAAATGTGGAAGCTAAATGTAATAGAAGTGTGCAGATCTCTTCTCCAGGGACAAAATTAGCAGTTGAAAGAAATACTTTCAGAGTACAATCATGCAACCCCAGCCTGTATAAGGAGTCTACTCCCTTTTTCTTCAATCCACAATAGACAGGAGACTTCTACAGCCTTGCTTGAATGCTCTTTCCTCTAAGGCAACTGTCTGCTGCCCACTCATTTATTTATCTCTCAGTTCTCTTGTTCAGCCCAAGGAAGCAGCTATCATATTATACCTAGTAATTAAGTGCACTGCAATTAGCAGCATTAAGTCAGAATCTTCATTGCCACCCAAAATACAAAGAACTTCACAGTAAAACAAAGGTTTGCTTTTCCAGGGCTGTAAAAGTGATTAGAGAAGTGAAAAGCTGTCTTCCCTCCTATATCCAGACAGTGTCCTTAGAGGTAAGCAGACTAGAGGGTAAAGAACAATTTAGTTTTGAAAAGGAGTTTTGTGGTCTCCATTTACCTGGTAGCCTTTTAGCTCAGAGACCCTCAAGGTGAGCGATAGCAGATGTGTCCTGCTGCAGATGGAAGCAGTAGAGTGGCTGGCCAAGGCTGTTGTGTAATAACTGAAAGGAGCATCATTTTCTTTCTATGGGTGGTATGAACCACAAAAGATTAACATAAGTAAGGACCCCACAAGCTATGCTTGAGGATTTTAGGGACATGAGTGAGGCAAATATCTACATGAAAGCAAATTAATCAACCTGATTTTCTTAATTTTCTTTTCTCTCTTTAAAATCTTTTGTGTGTGTGTGTGGTATCTCTCTGACCTGTTTCTAATAAATATTGCATTTTGCAGGCCGATTTCACAGTCACTAATATGGATGGAGGTAGTGGGAGACGCAAGTAAGCTCTAAGTATGTCTGGAAGAATGTCTTCATTTTGCCCTTGCAGGAATGTTTTATCTTCCCTGGGGTGTGTGTGGGTATGACATGGTGTCAAGAAAACATGAGAGAATTTCCTAGAGTTCATATTGGCAAATGAGCACACCTTCTGTTTATGTCAATAAGAGATGCATATGTCTCTGAGAGGAAATTCAGGTCTTATACACCTGAAAACATAACCTTAGAAAATAAACGTGGTTGTATCAGGTCAGATCAAAGGTCCACCAAATCAATGTGTTGTTTCTGGAAGTGGCCAACAGTAAATGGCTGGCAAAAAGTGACAACAGGCCAGGATGGAGCAAAGTTCTCCTGGAGCATTCTTAAATCTACAACTGATCTGCAGTTCAGGAACTTCCTAAATCAAAGTTGGTGTCTTTGTAAGGGAAGATCTTGTGCAGTGCACTGCTATGAGTAAAAAGGAAGAAGTATAGACAAGGGTAGATCATGAATGCAGAACTTCATCCTAGGAGATATGAGCTTTAATACTAGTAGTGGCACTATATTGATTAGTGATTTTGTGTGTGTCACTACATTTACATTACAGGTCTTCACTTTTTGTCTGTAACTGTCTTTCATGACTACTTTAGTCAGTGAGCAACTCAGACTAGACACTGTATTTTACTATGCACCTGTGTTGCCCTTTGGACTACAAGGCTCCAAGCTCTTCTGATTATTCAAGTACTACCATAAAGCAACACTACTTCAGTGAGCTCAATAGGCAGTCTTGCTCAATAGGAAACAAATAATTAGCTGAATTTGGTAGTGAATATATTTTTCTCATGACATGACAAATCATGAGTGTGTCCAATTAAATTATTTACTTTCTGAAAGATCTGATTTTCTTATCTAAGACTCATTAACAACCAAGGGAAGGTAGCTTTGTCAGTCAATACCCTTGAGTACAGTTGTGCCTTAGCACTGTAGAAAATAGCAGTGGCTACAAACACAGAATGTTACTTCAGACTTTCACTCTTGCACTACAGGTTCATCTCTGTCTAATCCATGCTTGATTCATCTTTGGATGGATCTGCTTACAATCTTTCAAAGATAAAAATTCCACAGCCTTCTTGGGCAACTGTTTCCTATGCTTAACTACTCCTTATACTCTCCCTAACGTCTGACTTACTTACTTACCTTTCAAATTGTTTTTTTAAGCCCATTACTTCTTGTCTTTTGCATGTGAACAAAAGAAGCAGTTATTTCCCTGCCTTTCTAAGACTACTAGTCTATTACTACTATTTATATATAGCAGTCTTGGAACTGGTGGATGAAGTAGCTAAGCCACCGTCTATCATATTTGAGAAATCATGGCAGTCCAGTGAAGTTCCCACTGACTGGAAAAGGGGAAACATAACCCTCATATTTAAAAAGGGAAAAAAGGAAGACCCGCAGAACTACAGGCCAGTCAGTCTCACGTCTGTGACCAGCAAGATCATGGAGCAGATCCTCCTGGAAACTATACTAAGGCACATGAAAAATAAGAAGATGATTTAACATCTTTGTCGGCAACATGGATTGTGGGATTGAGTGCACTCTCAGCAAGTTTGCTGACGACATCACACTGTGTGGTGCAGTCAACACGCTGGAGGGGAGGGGTGCCATCCAGAGGGACCTGGAAAGGCTTCAGAAGTGGGCCCGTGTGAACCTCATGAAGTTCAACAAGACAAAGTGCAAGGTCCTGCACACGGGTCAGAGCAATCCCAAGCACAAATACAAGCTGGGTGGAGAATGGATTGAGAGCAGCCCTGAGGGGAAGGACTTGGGGGTGTTGGTTGACGAGAAGCTCAACATGCCCCAGCCATGTGCATTGGCAGCCCAGAAAGCCAACCACATCCTGGGCTGAATCAAAAGAAATGTGACTAGCAGGTCAAGGGAGGGGATTCTGCCCCTCTGCTCTGCGCTGGTGAGACCCCCCCCTGCAGTACTGCCTTCAGCTCTGGGGTCCTCAGCACAAGAAGGACACGGATCTCTTAGAGAGAGTCCAGAGGAGGCCATGAAAATGATCAAGGGGCTGGAGCACCTCTCCTGTGAGGACAGGTTGAGAGAGTTGGGATTGTTCAGCCTGGAGAAGAGAAGGTTCCGGGGAGATCTTATTGCAGCCTTCCAGTACTTAAAGGGGCCTACAAAAAAGCTGGGGAAGGACTTTTTACAAGGGCATGGAGTGATAGGAGAAGGGGCAATGGCTTTAAACTGGAAGAGGGAAGATTTAGATTAGACATAAGGAAGAAATTCTTCATGTTGACGGTGGTGAGGCACTGGCACAGGTTGCCCAGAGAAGTTGTGGATGCCCCATCCCTGGAAGGGTTCAAGAGCAGGTTGCGTGGGGGTTTGTCCATGGAAGGTGTCCCTGCCCATGGCAGGGGGGTTGGAACATGGTGGTCTTTAAGGTTGTTTCCAACCTAAGCCATTCTATGATCCTATGATATTTGAAGACTTATGCTTATCCTTAATTTGCTTTGACAACTTTCAGTATAAAAAGAGAACATGTTTTATGCTTTGGAATAACTTGAGATTTCTATTCTCCCAGTGGAAACGAGACATGGGGAAAAGCACAGAAACAGAGGTGACTAAGAAACCTGAAGCATTATATGATTTATTGCAATTGTAAAAGGACAAATCCATGAGATCACTTACACAGTTGAAAAATAGAGAGTGAGGCAATCTCAAAGACAATTCCATATTGCCAACAGACCTATACTCACAGTTCTGCATGAAATCAAGTGAGTGGCATTGCTGGGAAATTGTGTCCATTTGTGGGTGCATCTCTATTATCCCACAAGAAATATATCCTTCTGATTTTACTTTCGACTTTAAAGCTCTATTGTATCTAACAGCCTATTAAACCTCAGAATGGGAGAAGTCTATGGGTGGCTCACTTAAGATTGTTCTCTTCAAATATATCTTCTTCCAGTGATAGGCAATGCCCACACAGCATTTTCTGAGGTGAGCCTGTTTTGAGGATGAAAGAGACTCTTCCAAGTATAAGAAAAGAAATTAAAAATATTCTTGGAATAATGAGAACATTGTCTATTTAACCTTGAGAAAAGATAAGATGCTTTCTTCTCAAAAGCAAGAATTCAAGAGGTGAAAAGAAATCAAGATCTTAAATTCCAGCATTGTTATTCCACAATTCTGTGTACACTACATGATAAAAGCTAACTATTTAAAATATTAAAACTAAAACTAAAAATGTGATCCAGTATATATTCCTGGAAAGATTTAAAGGTAGTCAGAGCAAGATGAAAGTTAGTGTTATCTTTGAGATTTTCTGAACTTTAGAACAGCTATAGACTTTTGGTTAATGCAGTTAAATGAACCTAAAAATATCTCCATTAAATGCTTGGCATATGTTTGCCCCAAAAAATCCCAAAACTATTTCTGCTCCTTTAAAATTAACATTGTGACAAACCGAGGTTTACTGGAAGGTGCTGATTAGCGGTTAAGATGTTTCCTTTCTATTATGGTTCTCTGTAGTATGTGGGTATGTTATTTTCCATGACGGTTTTTTCTCTTTCTTTTTTTGATTTGTCTGCATCATCCCAGAGTCTGCACCTAGGAATAGTGACTCACTGCACACACACAAACCACACACACATGTCTGGATACAGTGAAATTATTTATGAGAGGGAAAGACCCAGGGGTTTGTAGCTCCATGTTACCATCTCCTGATAAAGCGCATCTGTTCCAGATCATGTGATCCGGGCAAATCTACCATCAATTCTGTTCATGTCTTACTTACAGAGGTCCTTTTTGTAGATAAACAGGAGGAAAGTGTGTGGCAGATAAAGGCAAAGAAATACTGGACCACTAGGATAGTATTCATTCAGTTGTCCCAGATTTGTGGTTATTGTTACACGTGCTCTATTTTTCGGTTAGAGAAGGAAAGTGGGAATCGGAAAGGCAGAGAGATTCTTTCTCTGACTCCACATTTGACATTATTTAGTTGTACTTAAACCACCCCAAAGATGTGAACAAAAAGACATTACCCATGCGGCAGAGATTTATACTGAGGAATCCATCTCACTAACACTGCTGAGTGATTATGAAAGAATCTTACTCAGAGTAATGAAAACTTCTGATTTGTAAACTTGTGGTGTAATTCATTTTTCTATCACTCTGTTAAAATGACAAAGTAGCACACACAGCAGTGCATTTCGCCCTCACTATGGTTGAATTGTTAGTTTCTAGTGAACCTGTTGTGTCTCCAAAGGTTAAGGCTGAAGGCAACTGATAACGTGGATGAAATACCAAAACTCTCTAAACCTCATTCTGGTGGAATTCAGTTCACTACTGCCTTGAAAAGACATTATAAATCTTGGCAAGAATGTACTGCTTTCAGGAAGAGCAGATAAAAAGCCATGCACTATTTCAAGGAATAAGGCCCAAGCTGAATTCTATTCATCTTTTTCATATTTAATTAGAAACACTGTAATAACAGAATGGATTAAATGAAGAGTATTTTAATTAGGAAGGCAAAGTTAATAAAATTAAATCTGTATTTACTAAGATGTCATATCCTTCAACCTTTATTCATGTTGATTAGTAACAATGAAGTGGGGATTGGCTGAGTCATAATGAGTAAGTCATCTCTATCCTGGGAAAATGTATAGTTATAAAACATGGTGATTTAATACATTTTCACTAGTATGCTGTTAAAGATTCTTTGTCTCTAGGTGCTGATATGCACAAATCAATGTTAATCTTGGTTACCGACTCTTTTTAACCATGATTGGCTAGGCTGATTTTTAATATAGTTCTACCAATGCATACCAAAAGGAAAATTGTTCCGTGTATCCTAGCAGTTAAAACAGAGTAAATTAAATATGTTTCAGTTTGAATAATTTTCAAAACTCTGCATGTGTTCAAAGGTTTCAGGGTTTGGCTAAATCAGCTCATTTCTCATAGCCAAATGTGCATCACCTGGAGGTTGTCTGAAAAACAAAAAAATGCATGTTAACCACCCAAAACTATTTCACCTGAGCCTTTCTGACATGATGAAAACTATATAATGTATTATCAGCTCAGCAATATCTTGAGGAGGATGACTATCACAAAATGCAGGGCTTGAAGTTAGCTGTACACTTAATAGAGATTTTGGGGTGGTTTAAGCAGAAGTAATGTACTAAAATGTGTTACTTAGTTACTTGCTCTGAGCACAGATATTTACACAAACATCTAGAAACTCCTGCATAGAAGTGAATGTCCCGAAACCAAAACACTAACTGCAAGCTGTTCATCTGATTTCGTCGATAGCTGATTACCTGAAATCGCCTTACACAGAAAGAGAGTAATGAATACACAATTGGGTTTTTCTTGGAAAAAAAAAAAAAATTAAAGACAGAACTGCTTCTGTCATCTTTTAGCTGAAACTTTTAAGAAGGTTTATGTATATTTTTTTCTTTTTACTATAAGATATATAACTGATATTATGTAGCAATAATAAGAAAATAGATAGCTTAATTACTTATGCAGCAATTGCCCTGTCAGAAATCTAATTACTTCTTGCTGCTCCATAAGTCCTTATCATGGGGGATCTCCTAGTACAAGGGCTTGGGTAAAGGTAATTAGTGTTTTCTAATCATCTCCCCCAGTTATTTTACACTACATTGAACTTAATATGCCAATTTCAGCTACTGGCAGCCAGAAGCTCCGTGACAGTTTGCTATTTCATTCTGGTTGTGCTCTTGTAGCCAGAAGACTAAATGATTCATACTCCACAAAGCATTACCTCCTGTCTCCCAGTTGAAAACAATGAGACCGAAGAAGCACCCTGGAAACAACAGCAACAAAAAACAGAAGCGGGTACCACAGAACCTGTGTTTCGTTCAACTACCATAATGCAGTTGGGAGGTGCAGAAAGACATACCTCCAGGAATACAGTCAAGGTGTTTCCAACCAACCAGTTGAAAGCACACATCTTTTTTCTGAGCTCTCTTCTGAAGTGCATAGGAAGCCACCCAGGGTCTGGATATAGATCGTAAGCAGGGAAACAATTGGTTTTTTCTGAGGTTTTCTCATAGCAGGAGGTACTTGACTGTTGCATTTCTCAAAGAGTGAAGCCCATCTTGAGCTCAGGATATATCCTCTTTGATTCTCTGAGATGGATATTGTCTGAAACCTGAGTCACACCTATCAGAGAAAAGGACCTATTTCTCTTCAAAATAAGCAGTAATGATTTTACATCATAATTTCATTCTTAATTCAAACGGATATTTATCTGGACATTTTATAGCACTGACGGAGAAGAGCAAGATTCACCTCACCTACGGCCAGTGCTAAATTGGTCTGAGCTCATCTAATTAGTCAGCGGAGAGATGCAGGCATGTACACAGGGTGATTCAGATCTTAGGTGAGGTAAATTGTCCTCTACTGTCCCCAGTAAAGGGGATTTGGGGTGAATACGTCCAAACTTCTGTTATGTGCTGAGAATTAGAGAAGATAAACCTTGACTAATGCATGCCTCTCAGATGTCATTTTGGCTTCTTGGGAAAATAGAGGTGTCATTGTTCTTCAGGTAGGTGGGCAGATGTGAAGTTCTTCCTCATGTACAGGTTTAATGGACACCTATTCTTTAAAAGTGGAAGAGGTTTATGGAGGGAGTCTACTCAAGACTAGGAACTTATTCATGTTCAGGAAAGAGAATTCTTCACCTTCAATCTTTTTTTCCAGAACTAGTATAGTAAATTCACATTGCTGCATACTTCTGCACCTTCTCTCTGTGCTCAAAAGCAGGTTCTGGCATCTTCTGCTGCCTTCTGCCTTGAAAAGGAGCTGTCAGTTAGATGTGCCAAGGGACAGCTGAGCCTACTAAACAGAGACCGAATGTTTCCCCACTGACTATGAAGAATTAAGTGCCTAAAAATCCTCCCAGCTTTGGGAATTCCCAGCCAGGCCTGTCCTGGAGGGTACAAATTTCAAAAATTTGAATCAGTTGCTATTTGCGCATCTCAGAAGAGAATTTTCAAGGAAGAAACTTGAATTCTGGTCTTGATTTCAGCCGCACTGATTCTGTCTGAGGTTGTCATATCCTGGCATTTCTAGTGGTTTAGGTAGCTGAGAGTTCTCAGAGGCAGATCAAGATGAATCTGGATGCAAAAAACTACAAAATTATTTCCTAAGATTGCTCTCTGTTCCCTGTATGTAGCAGCTTTAATGGTGACCCTCTTCTGCAGGGCTCTTACGGCAGAATCCACAGTCTCATGCAGTGTTACCTTTTCTAACACTTTATATGCTTATAGCAAGTATCTAGCATCATAAGGCGAGTGACTTTCAAGATTAGTTCTAGACTTTCAGATTGTCTGCAAGGGCATTTTTTGAGCTGCTGTCTTTTGGAAATTAATCTTATAAAAGCAGACTAAGGTTGTACATAGCTGTTTTGTTTTTATAACCTGTATCAATTGTCAAGGAACAGGAAACTTCATTTGGACTGTTCAAAACGGATTTTTTAAAAAATAAATTTACTGATCAGTATTCATTAATGAAATTGCTACGTAATTTTTATTAAAACTTTATTACCAACAATTTTTCATTAAAATGTTCATTTTCAAAAAAAAAGGCAAGATTTTATTTTGATAGAAAAGAAATTTTGTAGAAGTCATCAGCTCTAATAATCCATGTTCTTTCAAAGTACTAAAAAAAAAATAAACCTCCAGGAGTAAAAAACTTTCTAGAGTTCTACATATTAAATTATTTACAATACCACAGTTACAAAGCTTCGCAGCTAGAAAATTTTGCCTTTATACTCTTTTTTTTGTCTTTTGCTGTGCTTTACCCTCCTTTCTTGTGAATCAATTCATTATGGTTGTATCACACTGGGAATGTAGTTCTCATAACTATTCTAACGATGGTATTTAAATGGGCTGTCAAATCAGACTCAGCAGCTGTATGCAATACCAATAAACATTTCTTTTCTTTGACTGTTTTAGGTAGTGGGGATTTTGTTATTGTTGATTTTTTTTCATCCCAGAGAAAAATTCATTTCAGATGAAATGCTAACCTTATTCTGTGCCAAACCATGAGGAACAGTCATAAGTAATGTTTATGAATTAAGCTTCTGTCCATGATTATTTCAGGGAGAGATATGATTTCTGCAAAGCACTTTTTGCCTTGGCAGCCTAAACCAGCTGGGATGTGCTTCCTATCAAGATCCACAAAATGTCTCATCCTCCTTTAAATCTCTGTTTGGATATTCTCCTCTATGCTCCTTCTAAAAGCATGGCAATATGTAGCATACTGAAAGCATCAGCTATCATATTACCTCATGATATTATTCATTTGTATTCCCCCATCTTCATATATTTTTATATTGTTTTTACTCTTGTGTCTGATTTTATGCCCAAGGATTTTATGTGGCCTGTGCCTGCAGAGGTCTTAACATCCCAAACTCCTAGATTGTGTCTATGAATCTTAAATTCTAAAATAATATTAATGATAGATTCTATTCACTGCTCTTAATTAAGTGGTTTCCCAACTACTGGTTTCAGGAATTAAAAGATTTTAGCCCATTTACTCCCTATCTGAGCCTTTTACAGATGAATCCTCTGTCACTTGCTTGAAGAGACATGGAGAGTTTGAGCATTCAAGAGAAAACAGGTAAATCAGTCATTTAAATCTGAGATCGTTCTCAGTCACTTCTCACATAAACAATTCCAAAACTCAGAGATGCTGTGAAAATCACAGGGCACAGTTTGTCTTTTATTTCAGAATTTACATCTTATTTGGCTATCTTGTTATTAGATCTCAGAAAAAATGTTCCAACATTCTTTGTTATTTAATTAAGATACAGTAAATGATTTTCTAAATTGAATTTTGTATCCTAGTGGATATGGTTATTGAAGAAATCAATTGAATGGAAACAAGTATCTTAATAATGACTTTTCTTCTGCATTTGAAACAAGTTCTGTGCTTGGATTACTGTTAAGGAAACTTCTCTGGATCCTTGAATTATCTTTACCTTGAACTACACGCTTTGCAAACAAATGTAAACCTGATTTGCTATATTTGCCTTGCTTTTTATCTTAAACTAGTTTTCTGAAATGAAAAATTCTTGGTTTTGAGGTGGTCACAGATTTTACACCATCCATTCAGCTTGCCTTTCTTATATGACGTGCTCTTCAAATGTTAGGTTAGAGAGACTAACCAATTACTATGCATTAGAGTCCTATGCCAGATCATTACTGACTGCCTAAAAGAAATTTGACATTCATTAATTCACAGTTCAGTTTCAATGTTCCAAAAAATGTGTTGAGTTTAGATAGCTCTGTAAGTGCTGAACGTTGTTTAAGTTACTATTTTGAACAAACTAACTTCACACTGTTCATTACTCAGTTTTTGTTAACAGCTGGACTGGGATTTTTTAATGCTTTGCCTCCATCCAGCTTTATGTTCAGAAATACTGACCCAAAAATTATTAAATAACCACTGTACAAGGATGTGCATAACAAAATCATTCCCTGTCTTTACAGAGCGAAAATTTAACCTGAAACACTGTCTTAAAAAATTTCATACATCTAATGAGAAGATTGGAGGTTTCCACAATCTTTTCTTCCATACTTAAAAACCCTAGTACTCAATTTCTTTTGTGAAATTCAGTGAATTTTGGGATCTGGAACAAAAGTAATCTGGAGTGGGAAAAGACAGAAGATAACCAAGTTATGCTACAACAAAGCAGATTCAGAAGTGCAACTGAGTTATTAAATTCTTGTCTGCAGATGATAGTCACATACCTTTCTTCATAGCATCAACATGTTATAAGGATTGTACAGTGATCCACATTGTTTTCAGCTTGTGCTTTGTAAACCTATGAGATTCATACACTACTTCAAGAAGTCCACAGAAGGTCATTACAATCAATAAACTGACATTTGTTATGCATGCTTCTATCAACCAGACCCCCAGGTATCTGAATATTAATGTAAGTTAATATTAATAAATCAGTATAATAATGTAAGGCATTCAAAGGAAATTCTGAATTCTCTGTATAAGAATCTTTAATTTCACTAATTAAAACTATTAGAGAAAATAGAGAAAATCCTATGGAATTTAATAAGATAGAGTCAGGAAGTGAGGCAGTATGTCTGAATTGTATTCCAAAAAAAAAAAAATAAAAAATCTGGATCTCCTTGCATTTGATCTGCTAGAATGTATTAAAAAAGCAGTCAAATTGTGTTAAGTGCTTCAATAACAAAACCAATTTGCACAGCCTTTTTTGACTGTCCTATGTGGTTTGCACGAAATGAACTTGGAGGGTCACATTCGGTAACAATTAGGACTTTCTAGAATGAAGTGAAAAGCATAGAAAAAATCCACTATGCTGAAATTAAAAAGTGATTGTAAGAGTGTGTCTGTTTTTTTTCCTATTTCTGATCTCCTCTCAATATGTTGAAAGATATTTGAAAATTTGCAGAGTTCCATGCTTACATTTTCAGGAAGAAATTTGTATTTTAAATATTTTTCCAATATTGGCACTGTATTTTCTTTTTACAAAATATCAGTAATCATTTGAAATCATATCAGAAAAAATTAAACTGAACTTTTCTTGCCACATCAAAAGTTTAGAGGTATTGGAACCTGTTGTGTTCACCAAGCCACTTTCCATCATTTATACCGTGTTGTGTCCACAAAGCCACTTTCCATCATTTATCAGCAGCCCTGGCTAACCGGGGAGGTCCCAGTTCACTGGAGGTTAGCAAATGTGACACCCATCTTCAAGAAGGGCCGGAAGGAGGATCTGGGGAACTACAGGCGTGTCAGCCTGACCTCAGTGCTGGGGAAGGTTGTGGAGCAGATCATCTTGAGTGCCATCACATGGCACGTACAGGACAACCAGGTGATCAGGCCCAGTCAGCATGGGTTTATGAAAGGCAGGTCCTGCTTGGCTAATCTGATCTCCTTCTATGACAAGGTGACCCACTTAGTGGATGAGGGAAAGGCTGTGGATGTTGTCTGCCTGGACTTTAGTAAAGACTTTGACACTGTTTCCCATGGCATTCTCCTGGAGAAACTGGCTGCTCATGGCTTGGATGGGCGTACTCTTCACTGGGTAAAAACTGGCTGAATGGTCGGGCCCAAAGAGTGGTGGTGAATGGAGATAAATCCAGTTGGCAGCCGGTCACAAGTGGTGTTCCCCAGGACTTGGTATTGGGGCTAGTTGTGTTTAACATCTTTATCAATGATGTGAACGAGGGGATCAAGTGCACCCTCAGTAAGTTTGCAGATGACATCAAGTTGGGCTGGAGTGTTGATCTGCTGGAGGGTAGGAAGGCTCTACAAAGGGACTTGGACAGGCCAGATCAATGGGCTGAGGCCAACTGTATGAGGTTCAACAAGGCCAAGTGCTGGATCCTGCACTTGGGTCACAACAGCCCCATGCAATGCTACAGGCTTGAGGAAGAGTGGCTGGAAAGCTGCCTGACGGAGAAAGACCTGGGGGTGTTGGTCAACAGCCGGCTGAACATAAGCCAGCAGTGTGCCCAGGTGGCCAAGAAGGCCAATGGCATCCTGGCTTGTATCAGGAATGGTGTGGCCGGAAGGACCAGGGCGGTGATCGTCCCCTTGTACTTAGCACTGGTGAGGCCGCACCTCGAGTGCTGTGTTCAGTTTTGGGCCCCTCACTACCAGAAACACCTTGAGGTGCTGGAGCGAGTCCAGAGAAGGACAACGAAGGTGGTGAAGGGTGTGGAGCACAAGTCTGATGGGGAGCGGCTGAGGGAGCTGGGGGTGTTTAGTCTGGAGAAAAAGAGGCTGAGTGGAGACCTTATCACTCTCTACAATGACCTGAAAGGAGGTTGTAGCCAGGTGGACATCAGTCTCTTCTCCCAAGTAACCAGTGATAGGCCAGGAGGAAATGGCCTCAACTTGCAACAGGGGAGGTTTAGGTTTGACATTAGGAAGAATTTCTTCCCTGAAAGGGTTGTCAAGCACTGGACCAGGCTGCCCAGGGAAGTCGTGGAGTCCCCATCCCTGGAGGTATTTAAAAGACATGTAGATGAGGTGCTTAGGGACATGGTTTAGTGGTGGACTTGCAGTGCTAGATTAATAGTTTGACTTGATGATCTTAAAGGTCCTTTCCAACCTAAACGATTCTGTGATTCTATGATTCTATAATATTAAACTTGTCTTCTGGTTAGAAAGTGGGGTTGTTTTCAAGTTCTGATGAGACAAGAAATTCCGTATTCATAAATGCCCTGGACTGTGGATCCTAAGGAAAAAGTTTTATTGGAATAACCAGATCTTTTGCTTTAACCTTTGTAAAAGTGATTTTTTCCATTTTGTAATCCAAGTAACAGTGCTATTCTTGGACACTTGAGGCATATACATGTCATACACTTTTTCTCACTTTTGACATTTTTCCTTTGATTTTGTGTTTATGTGCATCATCTTTCTGATGACTTCACTGTCCTGTAAGAACAATAAGTAAAGTAATTGAGAATTATCATGGAAATCTATGTCAGATGATAAATAAGCACTTTATGAATGAATATCTCATGATGACGCTAATTTAAAAACAAGCTCTTTAAAATTGTGCATTTTGTTATGGCAGCTGAATTGCTGGCATGCCAAGGAGCTCACAACACAGAGAAGCTTCAAGTAGGCTGAAAAGGTTAAAAATATCAAAGTGCTTTATGCAAGTGTGATGTATCATTGTAAGGGAAATGAAGTGTGTTTGTTCTGAACCAAAACTCTTGGCTGGCTGTGTATTTTGCAGGAACATTGAGATGTTAACAGGAAAGGAAAAGTTGCTGGATTTTATGTGCACTGGATTTTTTTTTGTGCTGTCGTCTCCCATTCCTTGAATCTGCAAGCATTTTTCAGATGTCCCAGCTGTTATCTTTTCCTGTGTCTGGTGTGCTGGGCTCTGGGACAGCTGAGAGACTGCAGTCCTAGGCTTCAGGTGGGGCAATGCCATCTCATCCTCTGTGTTGGGCATATGGGTTCATTGACTCTGAAATTACTACAGTACGGGTATGCTCTTACTCATGGTAAAAATGTGATTTCCATCCAGTCCTACTCACAGGCCTCTTTTGGGGAAAAAAGATGATGATGATCCCTAAGTAAGACTTTCAAGATCAGTATGAGCCAACAAGTATGAAAGATACAGTAGGTAGCATTCATGACGTTTAACATTTGGGTTAGAAGTCTATGGCTTCTGCTATAAATCATCCCCTCTGTTATCTATAAAGGGAAATCAGCCAGTTAGCTTAATCAGCTAATGTTAGACTCTGAGAATGGATGTTTTGAATAACTTCAGAGTTTCAAATACCTTTAATAAGGGAAAAATGCATTTTCATGCTTTAATTCAAATGCGTTATTGGACTTTACTTCCTTAATAGCTGAAAATTATATTGCCTAATTATCAATTACACTTTTTTAAATGAAGTTGTGGGCTGTATGCACCATATGGGTAAATTCCCTAGTTCTGATTTACATGAAGATGGTTTCTAAGGAAAAGCGTATTCACAAAAATTCAGTGACATCCTAATGGTCTGAACCTGGACTGTATTTAAGCATCTTCAAATGCAGAAAGAGGAGCTCACATCCTTCTGCATAACCTTTACGGAAGTCACTTGTTTCTGCTCATGTGGAAAGTCTGTGCTAATACTTAAAATCAAACCTAGACTTCGCGTATACTAAAAAGAAACCTGTCCTTTTTTCTTCATACTAAATGTCTCTCCAGTGTCCAAATTCTATAAATAAATAACTGTCCTATATGCTTATGGATTACTCAAAGATATTTGAGTGTTTAAAATCAATAATAAATAAAATAACACTTAAGATTTGTTATGTATGTGACACTTTCTCTAACTGCAAAAGAATCCAAAGGCATTTTCTTTTCCTTCCCCCTTGAAAACGTCCAATCAAACTGTTTTGGCCTTCTTTGATTTGAAAGAAATGTCAGGTTTGGGGTTTTGTCCTTCATCCTAGAATTAATTATGACAATGGATTTACAATCACTTGCAAAATATTACTCATAGTAACTAGTAAGAAAAAAATATTTCTATTACTCATATAGATGACGTGCGAACTTTAAAATGTGAATTCAACTAATGCGAATAAAGCTAATAAGACATGTATGAATTTATTTAAATAGCACACCAATTTGCTTTTTGTTCTCAAAAGCCTTGGAGAAAAATCAAAGAGAAACATAATGGGGAGATCAGATGTTACATGCCAGTATATAGGCAAATTAAGTTGCTGCTACTTATTCTCTGAATAATGATGGATAATGGCTTCCAATATTTAAGGATAAATGTAATATGAAGAAGAATGGAACTACTGGATAAGAGCTAGAAAAAAATCTTATCTAAAAATGGAGTAAGACCTAGTCTAATAATATGTTGGAAGACAGAGTGAAAAACTGATACACTGACAAGAATGTAAACAATCATAAACTGAATGGAAAGGAAAAATGAAACAGAGAAGGTACAGAAGAGAGATGATGTTAAGGAACAAAGACAGCTACTGTAATAACAAACCAGATCATCAGCTGTGCCTCTGCTTGGAAAAAAAATTCCTTAGCAAGAATTGAAAGCTTCCTTAACTCCCCATGGCCATTCCCACCATCCCAGTTCCATCAAGGAAATATATTGAGGATTGACAAATAAGGGGTGGGGTTTTGTTCATTTTGTTCATCTATATGATAACCCCAAACACTTACTCAAATTAAACTGATGGCTTGAAGTGCCTTCTGCTAGCCAAGCATGAATCCGAAGACCTCATTTCTTTTGCACTCTCAATATGTGACCATTCATCTTACCAGTACAAGGTTTTAAAAATTCACCATCAAAGGCTGCCTGCAAATAATATAATACCACTTCAATTTTTATGAGTCATTTTTCTCCTATATCTTCAAGAAAATAAATAATTACAAATGCTCCCAAAAATCTTACTTGATGGTGAGCAGTAATCTCTATGCCAAGACAAACATTTGAACTCAAAGACAAAAGGAGATGTGTTTCGGAATACAGTTTCCACTTGTGCATGCATGAGAGTGTTAATTAGGTACCGCTGAAACTAATAATTCCCAGAAACCTCTCATCACATGAATTTTGTAGAAATATGAGTCTAAAACCATCCTTGGGACTTGAAACATGTCCAGGCAAAACTATTACTTTTAAGATGCAGTATTAGTATTCATGGCAAGCCAATAATACCTCCTGTTTGATGCCAATGGAACGGTTTGCATCTCAACTTGTGATCATTTAAGTATCAATATAGAAAATTGGCAAGACCAATTGGTTTTTTAGCTTCTGTCATTTTATATGAGATTTCAACAGGAAGCAGGGGCAGCTGGAAATGACTTATCAAGATCCCATCCATTGTATTTCATTTTCATCTAGTGGCGTACAAAAAAACCAGTCTGTTGTACTTTGTGGAAATTTTACACAAATAAATTGGGCAGTATAAGCATGTCTGTGACCTTGAAGTTGAATGACTTCAAGTTTTTTCAAAAGCTTGAGGTCACCATACATTAGCTGTGCAGATTTTTTGTGGCCACTTAGCATGTGTTCAGGTTTAAAATCTGGCATTACCAAACTTTATCTCTGTAAGTGCTAACAAACTGCAGTTTGGGACAAGACTTTTAAAAAGTTATCCATAGTAGTTGGCTGGCTCAATTATTTGACTAAAGCTCTGGTATAAGTTAATACACATAGACTTACAATTTTAGGAGAAAAGAGTTTAGTCAACACATTGAAGAAATATTATAAGTATGTTATGTGGACTAGAACTGTTTTACTTAGCTAAAAACATATCTCTGATCCTTAGAAAATGTCTGTAAAGTCACTGAGAATGCCTTGGGACTGGACTCATTTTATTTAATTTTGGCCAGCTAAAAGTTAGTATCTGACCCAAGCTAGTAAATTAGTTTTGCTCTACGGTAAATGGAAAGAGAGAGACATTTCTGGAGGAAAATTCATCCTTCCCTCATATAGACTCCTTCTGTCTTTCTATCACTTACAGAAGGAATCCAAGAGATCAGTTTTAGATGTTGCATCTTACTCTGTCTGGTCCTACCTGCCACCGCAAAAGGGTATGGATATCCTTTAAGTCCTTTTCCATATCTGCTAGCCTGTTCTATGTGTCTCATATGCTACCAGGTGAAGTCGAGACCTGTACATAGGCAACTGGATCAAACTCCAGTTGGTGAGATTTGGATAGATAAACAACTTACAGATGATTTAAAATTCAAAAGTTAACCTCACCCTTACGGTTTTGAAAATCTCTCTTTTCCCCTCTCCCCCAAAAGAACAATTATTTGCAATAATCGGCAAAGCAGTAGTAAAACTTAGTTCGACATAACACTATCTGATAGAAGCATAGTGTCAGCTTCGTGATCAAACAAAGAAATTCAGAGATTTCTTTTTCCCAAGTGTTATGTAAAACATATAATAAAATAAAAACCGTGTGGTACCAAGTATGTAGGAATGCTCAGAGCATAGTGTAAAGTAGAAAAAGAATGCAGGAGGTTCATATAGCAGAGCTATCACCTCCCCTAGTAATGGGTCTTTTTTAATACATTTTCATAATTTTCCATGGTGGATCTGTTTACCGAGTGTTTGGGGACTGAATATCAGGCTAGATATTTGATTAGTATGAACAGCATGGGTGTGGGTATTAATGTTCCTAGAGTCTCAGGAAGAGAGTAGGCAAGCACTTAAATCAAAATATATTGAATAAATACATTTCCATGTGGCTGCATACTTATCAGTGGCTTTAATCCAAAAAGTGAATTTTGTTTTCCATTTAACAAGCAACAAAAAAATTATCTATGTTGGTTTGTTAGTAAAATGTCTAAGGAAATAGTCATCAGGAATAGTGGCCATCATGTGTGACCAACTCTAGAATTTATTTTCCAAAAATTCTTGATAGATATGACTATTTGTGTATACAATTTGCTCTACTTTTTTATTCTTCAGTCTATAGTTCAAGAAGATATTAGAAAGTATTCCATGCGTATGATAATTTGTTTTTGCAAAAGCTTATGTGTATGCGCGGGCTTGGGGAGTTATGTGTAGTATTTTGAATATATTCAGTTACTTATTTCTAAACATTTACATGATTTAAACCAAATTTTTGACACTAATCTCTATTATTGAAATTTAAAGACAGACCTTGAAAAATGTTATGCATATGCCTAATTTTAATTGTATATAGGATCTGAAGGATCCTCAAGCTGAGTTTGAGGGGTTTTAAGCAATGATGACTGAAATTTTTCGCTTGCTGGTGAGGCATCTATCCAAGTGTCCATTTTCCACCACTGAGTACAGCTAGGGGAGATGAATCTCAGCATCTGATTCTTCCTGCCTAACCTGTTCCTGCACATAGGCAGTCCAGATAGGCGATGTGGCAGCCACAGGTTAACAGAGTTCTTCATTTTGTTGAGACAGTGTAGCAGTCATCTTATGAACAATGCCAAATGTCTTCATGAGATCTTACTATATATTTCTAAAATATGTGCATTAAAAGAACAACATAACATTAGTTAATAAAAAAAACAAACAAAAAAGCCACAGCCAGGTGGCAAGTCTGATAGCTTTCCAAGACATGCCAGTGAGAAACCGTCTGTTCAGTGTCTAATCACAGGTTAGCTATGTCCCACACTTCTCTACTTTTTTATTAGACTTATATTAGACTTGGGTTTTATTAGACTTGAAATAAAATTATGCTCAGTTACTTGTTCTGGAGTAAAATATCTTTTGAGAGTAATAGGAAACCCTCATGTTTGGTTATGGTCCAGAATGGACCAGTTTCTGTGGCCCCATGTACTTCAGTGACTTTCAGTTGTACCACATAAAATATTTCCATTAAATGTGTTTGTTTCCATTTTTTATTTTAACATTCAGAGTTGACTGTAAGTATAAAGTGAAGATTGGGGCCTTGCTGTGCTAAATAATATAAGGTGTCTTATCCTTAAATATTTATATATGCTAAGAAGAATTTTGCTAACAGGACAGAAACTTTCAGGGTGTCATTTATCTCTCAGTTCATCCTGATTATAATGGACTCTAATCAGCTGAAGGTAGAATGCAAAATTAACCTGAAGTGTTAGTTCTTCTGAGATTTGTTTTTAAGTGGAAAGTTATTTTGTATTGGTTTTTGTATTGGTTTTGATTAATAAAGGTAATTTTTTTAGAAGGTACCTCATCGAAAAGGATTTTCTAAAATCCTCCTACTTGTTGCAATATAGGAAAATAATTTTGACTTAGCAGCACTTTCTGATAGAACACAAAAATTATAGAATCGAGCACAAGTACAACTGAGACTCTGTTTTAACTTGTGTCAGTTTGTCTGCCAATAATTACTTATTCTTATCCGTGTCCATCTTGGATATTCAGCTCTAAATCCGAGCTATGAATTAAAAACATAAGATCAATTAAAAACAAAAGATCAGAGAAAAAATATCAGCAGCAAACAGAGGCCAGAAGGTATAGTAGCAGAAATGGAGTAACAGTGGTTCATTCTGTGCAAATACTCAATGTTTCAGCATTCATTGGTGGTTCTGCATTCAGGTGCTGCTGCCAGAGATGATGTCGTAATCTGTAGGCAACACATGCACACAGGGAAGAGGATAAAGAAGTTATCAAAACTTATAGAATGTACATAAATCATCAGGGTCCAAAATGGTAATTGTCTTCCTGCTTACACCTTCTTTCAGGATGCAATATCCAACCTTTGATCTGCAGTGACACAAATTGCTGCATTCTCACACCACTTCAGGTCTTCTCTCCTTTTTACACACCCTTCTGTAATACAGAGAGTGCAGAAGTCTGGGGTGTGTGATGTACTTTGTGCATGACACACTTGAGCCTCATGTAGCCGGTGTCATCATTCCCATCAGCTGCAGTGGAGAAGAAACAAGTGATGTATGACTCAACCTGAAATGCTGCAAACCATGTAGGGATGCCATTCATGCTCGGTACCATTACCATGCTCATGCCATTACCCACCAAAGGTAAGTTTTCTTAAAGAAGCTGGGAACTTGACCCTATATCTTCTTTAATCAAGAGTTTATCTTGTTTGTCCCATCTCTCCCCAAGTTCCTGGTATTATGTTACTCCAGGGAGCCCTCTAGATTTCTTGGCCACTTTATTTTGGAACACTGCATTTCTATGGATAAGTATATTTTGACGTGTCTTAATTGTCATATGGATTTCCACTGCTTCACCATCTCCTTGTTACCTAGATATTTCTCCCTCAACCTCTCTGTTTGCTTATACGGCTAATATTTCAGGCAGTCCTGTCTAAATCTCTGTCAACAGCAATTGTAGCATTGCAGGCTGCAAGATGAGCAGACGTGTCCTGAATCCAGCTGTAGTATGTCATGACTCAGCAGTCCAAGTGGATACCAGCCCTCTTCCAGTCATGCCAGCCCCAGTAGGCATAGTTTAGGGCAAACATGTCCCCAAGGCAGTTTGTGTATGGAATTTGCACTAGCACAGAGTCTGTGGAGGGTGCAGGTGACTCTAAGTCTAATGAGCTGTGTAATTTGCTCAAAAATGCTTATGAAAATAGTTAACTAGCTCAGAATATAATCATACATTTGTGTTACCGAGTAACAGAGGTTGCCGTTATATCATTTTAATTTAAATAATGATTAATCTCCACCTACATCAGATGAAATATAGTAAGTCATAAATTTACCTAAAGAAATTAAATGGTAGAAGCAACAACTGAGATGTTTAAACACACAGCAAAAGATTAGCTTACACTTAGAAAGAGTGGCCTTTATCTCACAGTCAGGGAGGAGTGAATTTTCTTTAGACTTCTCTGGTTTGATATATATTCCCCCAGATACTTCTGAGGGGGAAAGTGAAACCTGGATTTATTTAGTAGAAGTTTTCAGAACGCTGAGGTTTTTTTTAAAAAAACTTTGCTAAACTTCCTTCATAGAAACTTTAACCTGAGGCAAAAATTGAAGTTTCTTTTTGTTGTCATTCTGCCTGAAGAAAACACAACAATCTGCCTAAAGACAAGAAATGTTAACCATAATTAACAATCATTCAATATTTAAACTTTACTAATAGCAGCAGCCGCAAGCCATTCTCTTATATATATATGTATAGTTATATTTGAATCACACTTTTATATACTGCTACAAATGAAAACAGCTGATTTTGTCACACAGCACATTAAAAGCATTGAATGTCACCCCAAACCATCTGCAGCTGATTCTTGCATGCAACCAACATCAATTTGGCTATGGGTCACAACTAACCAGTCCTGCTTAAAAGCAGCAGGGTTTATTAACTCAGTAGCAGCACCACATGATTTCACCTACATTGGTTTTGGGAGCCAGGCCAGTATCTGCCCAATAGCGCATTGTGTTATGGAGATATACAAGACCTCTCAGATCTACCTCCCTGTCTTCTGCATCGTAGATGGAGCTGGAGCTGCCAATATCCAGAGACTGTCATTCGGTGCCATCCAGTGATTGAAAGGATAAATGAATCCAATTTCTATGAGCAATGCCAAGCAATAGAAAATATTGTTGACTTCAAAGCTAACAGGAAATTTCAAAAAATTCTCTCTCAAAAAAGTATCACTTAGGAAAAAAAGGTTTCACTCTTTTCCTTGCACTACGCTAGGGTAAATGACATAGATGAATTTTCCCTACCCACCAGGGATCGTTACTGGAACTGGTATATATTTGACAGGAGAGAGGATACCTATAGAAATTGAAGTAGAAGTGAGGATGAATGCTCACCAAAAAGGACAACTGAAAAATATGTAGATTAATACAAGATTCCTGAGCAACAAAGTGGAGTACCTACAGACAGATGTGCAGAAGGTGAAATAAGACATTATAGGAACAACACCATAGGCCTAGACAGACACTACAGAAATGACATGGTGACATAGTTATCATGGTACAGAGCATTGGTACTCCTGGGCATGGTGTTTAAGAAAGTAGAAACACAAATTATTGTCATGGTGTCATATCCCAAATTAAAGATATGATAGACTTTACAGAGATAAAAAGGGAGATAAAGCATAAAATAAACTCTGTTTAGGTTGAAATAACACCCCAGAAACAGAATGGGGAACAAATACAAACAGTAATGAAGAGGGCCTCCTGTTTCTAGAAGTGTTAGCCAGAAGACTGTCACTTGGCTGATAAAAGGTATATTATTTTAGACCTGTTACCACTAAACAAGGGAAACACTAAGGAAGACGCAGTTTTCTACAGTTTTCTATAACTGTGTCTTCCTTAGTGTCCCCCTTGTTTATTGGTAACAGATCTAAAATAATATACCTAAGAACCTTAGATAAAGTGGCTGAAAATTATACAGAGCTGTGTCTCAAGATGCATAGAAAGTGTTTTGGGCCCAACAGGACTATCCAACAATTCAAAAAGTAGAGATTTAATAATGAGTGGACAAAAAGAATGAACAAAATAAATTAGGTCTTTGGTATCTCTAAGTATAGGGATAAAGCAAAAATTTCTGTAAAAATACCAGAGCAACTGAAAACAAGCAATGACAGGTTCTTCCAGCATGTAAAGCAAAAGAAACCCAAGGAAATAAGATGTGAAGTTGCAATGCAGAAAATGGAATAAAATTAAATAAAATGCAACATACTCACCAGACATATATTGCACAGGAATTACGTGGTAAGTTTCTCTGTGAAGACAAATAACTCTCTGGCAAAAATGAATGCATTCCATCCATCACCTGAATTTCTCTAAGGCGGCTGGTATAGCACCAGTGAAAAAAAAAATGTTAACTGAAATGATATGAACTTTAAACATTTTGAAAAATAAAAAAAAAATAGGTCAAGACTTCATGACTACTAGTTTTGTTGAAAGAAAAAGTATTGCAATAGAAGAAAGATAAAGATGTGTCTTGGGGCCAAGTTTATTCTTTTCACAAAGGCACATGGCACAAAATATAAAAGACCACTAATGAAAGTTACTGTTATGTCAATATTGAGACATGCTGCCAAAACAAAGAAGAATCAAAAAATTAAATGAGAAGATAAAGAAGGCTGTAGTAATTCATATAGGAAAATGTAAAGCTATGATGTTCAAAAGTGTGCAACACCACTTAATTTTTGAATTGTTTGGCTGAGATGAGAGTTCCCACTATTTGCCATTGATGAAAAAGCTTTCACTGTAAGCATGCAGTTAATAACAAATATCATAAAGTAAACACACACACATAGTAATTCCTCACAGATGACTATGTTCTATGACTGTGCTCTGCTCATCTTAAAATGAGCTGATGATGTTTCCAGCAGGGACCAGGTAGCACTGTTCCCACATATAGAACAGCTATCTATGATACAGCTGAGACAACATACTTGCTTAGATAGATCAGAACCTTTGTTCTGATCCACCATGGTTGTTCTTACAGTCTCTTGTAGAAGGCCCTATAGTGTCCTCTGTGTTTATAAAAAACACAATACAACTGGAACATGCATGCAAATGTACTATAGCGTGGTCTGAGGAATTAAAAGTCCATTTCAAGAAACTGTAAGAGTGAAAGATTGTTCAATGTGGCACAGTGAAGGAAGAAAGATTACATATCTCCTCTCAGTAAATACAACATAGCAGCATAAATGCGTTAGTAGAAGTTGAAGAGGGAGAAACATTCCTTAAGAAGAGCAATACAAAACAATGGGTCCTTGGGCAAAGAAGGCCAACACCTCCTGGATGGCATAAGGAAGAGCATTGCCAGCAGGTTGAGGTAGATGATCCTTCTCCTCTACTCAGTAGTGATGACAGATAACTGGGGTGCTGATTCCAGTGCAGCGCTCTCCTGTCTGAACATTTTCTTACACATTTGTTGTACATCAAAGTAGTGGCAACAAAAACCAAGCTTCCAAAACTCAATTAGCTTTCAGAGAGAGACTGAGCAGTTTATGAAAGGAATTACATCACGTGGTACCTGTGTCAGCAGGGAACTGGTCTTTGTGGGCCAGGAAGGCTCTTCCAATCCTACATCTGTATCAGGTTTTTATCCAGGCTGCTGAGCAGAGAGTGAGTCACAGACTTGCAAAGAACACTTGTGTTTCTAAGTCTTCTAAATTGTTTTTTTGCAACTCAGCAGGAGCAAGCCAAAGACCACAGTAAAAGCTTACTCAAGTACATTTCCAGCACAGTTTCAGAGGCTTTGATTGTGTTAGAACTGGGGATGGACGTAGTTTTAGGTTCATCTTAAGTATCTCTTGAGAAGCAGCTATATGAACTCGTGCCTTTCATAGAGAACAATGATTAACACTCACAAATGCTTTAAGGACAGAAGCCAGTAACCCTTATTCTGCTGTTTCTACCACACTTAGTGAGAGAAAATAAAGGCATTCTGTCAAGCAATACAAAGACAAAACCAGCTATTTAGACTGCTCAAGAGATCCAATAAAGATATTAAAATGTTTAAAATGGAAAGGATCTTTTACAAGGAAAGACCTCAAGCAGAAGTGAGCAGGCTTCACAGCGGATGAGAATAATCTGACTCATTAGTTAAGCTGCATTCACTACATGCATAATAGTAACACCATCATGCAGTATCTTTTTGACATTGACAGGTTTGCCTTTAACAGACACAACCATTTAAAGTCAACAGCCCATAACTATCTAATTAAAATTTGGGTCTTCTGTAGTTCCTCTCCTCCCAGTGCTCAAAATATGACTGTGGATATGACTACCTTTCCCTCTGAAATGATGTCTTGTCGTATACCCAGAACCACCATACCCAAGTTCATCTTTGTATTAATGCATCATACTCTAACTCATCTGCTGCTGTTCCCTGCACAGATACATCACCTAAATATGAGAATCTGGCCTTCTCTGCAATCTCAGGTACTCTTCTAGTATAAAATTAGACAAAACGATGAAATCTCAGCATTTGGGAGATTTAAAATTAGATAAAATGAAGCAGGAGAAAAATAAATGGAGGGAATAATAAGTTATGGCTAGAGGATAAGTGACCTCTAAATACATCAGCAAAAATACAAAAACAATTGAACACTGGAATAAAATTGGAAAAGTTGATTGCAGGAAATATTTGGTGACACTTTTCGCAGTCAAAGTTTTTCAAGTGCTTAAGTGCCTTGCTGAACTGAGGCGTAATTGACTGAGGTGAATAGATGCAAAAGATTTGAGAAGAATTAAAAAGAATATTTTTTCCTTTGGATTTTGAAATAATGTGTCTTCTGATTTACAGAAAATACTAAACACTCATCCTCTGAAAGAGACGCCATTATGTGGTCTCAGGATGGCCACTGAAGTTCATCACAGGCATCCTATATTTTCCATCCATTCTAAGCAAAAAAATTCCTATTTAGGTGCATCAGTATCAATAGGTATCATCATCAGAGACACAGGGTAATGTTGCAACTGTTGCCTTGAGGTAAAGATTTTATTTTCAGCAAAGCTGTCCATATCAGATCATGTTCACTTGGCACCTTCTATAATGCTCATGAATCAAAAAAGTCGAGTGAATAGGAGCACACAACCAACCTCATAGATATTAGTGTGGTAAGTCAGGATACTATCTGAGAGTAACAAATATGACTGCCACCAGTATAGCCAAGAACAGCCTTAATTTCCATAAGCATTAAGAGGTTATAACAACACACTCTTGGTTGAATTAATACACCTATTAAAACCAGCTGTTGCAGATAATCTGTAAAGAAACAACAAAAAACTTTTGATCTTGTTGAGTGGTGCAGGAGTTTTCACTTCAGAGTAGAGAGTAACTTCTTTACTGACAAATGTCTGCCAGACCAGGGCACTGGTTTGATATTCATCGCACGTTTCCATGTCATATTCTCCAAGTAGTAGGTAAATACTGAGGGTGGGATTTAATTCAGCTAAGATTAAGCTATCTGAAACTTCTCATCCTGGCTGTGCTGTTTTTCTGCTATTTGAAGACCTTGGAAGGAAATAAGTGTCTTTCCTGCCATCAGGTTATGCTTATATAGTTTACCTTTGATTGTCTACTTTTCATTCAATCTTCTGTTAGGATGAACTACTGATACAAAGCTGTATGGACAGTCAGCCCTGTGATACAGGATCTTTGGGATGCTGTTCACATGAAGTTTTCTTATTTTGCAGCTATTCCCTTCCTCCTCCCATTCCTGACTCTGTGTTATAGAGCAGTATCTCCTTATAGAGTATAAGACTCTAGCAAAGTTACCGCGGCATTAATTTCTCCCTTAGCCATGACTGATAGAGGGTGCCTATAGAGAAACCCTCCCTCAGGCAAAGCTGGGTTTTGTATTTGTTAGCGCTTGACTTCTGCAGTGAGGAAGAGAAGGGAAGCACATAGGGATATCTGATTTACCTCTCTGAAATACATAATAATACGGATTTTCTTCCCCTCCTCCCCTAGAGTGATAAAACAGGAATCATCCAACTTTGTAGTAAAGGGAAGTAAATTTACTGGAAAGGAAGTAGAGACATTTTCATTCTGGTGTCTTAAAGTTCTGGAAGATCTTGCAGAAGGAGCTGATTTGATTCCACCAGAAACCAGTTACACTCCTTCAGTGCAGGAAAGCTCACTGCAGGTCAAAAGAGTATATTACAGAGGAGGATTATCTGTGACTTACATTCTGATGGTTTCATTAGGAATTTCTGCACAGTCAGCATAAGTTCACATTCTGTTGGGTCTGGAATGGGTCATGCCTTTCCCAGCAAGAAAGTTCTCCATCAGAGCTAGATTTCAGTGGCATAAAGTGAATGACATAGTTGAGTCTGAACCAAATCCTCTTGACAGTCTTTTAGGCAAAATTATATTTATTCAAAAAAGTAGAATTTCATGATCATTATCTTTTCTTAAAACTGTCAGTGGGGTTTTTGGTTGCCACCAAAGCAAAATCATCACATCTTTAAAATCTCTTTTCATATATAGTGATGCCATCTTGGCTTTTTATTTGTAGTACCTCATGGGTTACTCATCAGTTCCTTAAATGTTGAAATGCCATGAGACAGCTATTCTTAACAGATACAATAATGCTTATGTCATTAAAGATCACTGAAGCAGAGTGTAACACATTTCAGATTTCTTCTGGTCAATTTTGGCCTTCTGTAGGTCTTTTATTCAGGAAAAGAAAAAAAAGTAATAAAAGAAAAGAAAAAGAAAAAAAGAGATACTAATCCTTTTAAACATCAGAAACCACTGCCATACAATAGCAACTGTATTTGTTTTTGAAGAGAAACTATAGTGACTTTTCTTTTGGTTTTGCAGTTGAAGTAATTGCAAACTTTATTCCAGACCATCATAATAAAATACATAGTATGAGAATGGTCATCAGAGTGCAGACTTATCCTTTGGTGCTTCATTTTTTAAATGATGCAAAACTACAGATGCAAGAGAAATAACTGTGAGTTGGACTAAAGAGACCCGAACGCCACGAGAAAACAGGTTGAATACATACATTACTTTGTTGTTTTTTCTTGTTGCTATACCAGTACTGCCAATGCCAATAACAATATCAACAATTTACATTTGTAAAATCACTCTTATTCCAAAACACGTGACAAATCTTAGGCAGAATTATGCTTCTGGCTATATGGCTTAGTAAAGGCACAGATGCTTCCATTCCAGAGTTGCACTAGTGCCACGAAGAGCAATTTGATCTTTACTCTCCACAAGGAGTGAAGAATGATAATATGAAGCCCTCTTTTGATTGGGATGCAAAAGTAACGTGGAAATACAGTATAGAAAACATATCCTTTTCTCAAGACTCAAAGAAACCATTTGAAAATTCTTAGACAGAAATTGTACCTCAAAAAACGTGTTTCATCTCTGGAAACGTTATAGCAGAAAGCTAACATTTGTTACTTGTAACAGCTCCTTCCTTAGTGACTTGCATCACAAAGTTAGCAATGCAACCTTCTCCAAAGACTGCGTGGTACAAGCATATCAAGAGCCCCTACAAGTAAAAGACAGCAATACGGTAACAACATACGCATTATTGCAGCCAACTACCTGCTAAAGACTTAGTGAAGGCAACCCCCAGAGGCATCTTGAGGGACATTAAAGCCTCACCTTGGATTCAAGAGCCTTTCCTTGTAAATCATTCTGAATCAGCACGTTTTCTGGACATCTCATCCTATTCAAGCACCAAGCACTTCAACTCTTCTCACTGACTGGCTGAAGACCTGTTGCAAAGTACAATGTCATTTTGCCTCCTTCACAGTTGGCAGAATGTCCATATCTGGGCTCTCAGCCTGGATTTTGCCAGACCACGCAGTAAATTTGCCAATGGCTTTTTGGGTAGACAGAAGAAAATTATCTTTTTTTCAGATTGCATCACTTTCTATGTTTCTGCCCTCCATCCCTCTTGATGTCAGAGGAAAAGAGACTAGCTGACCCAAAGGTAATGCTTCTTCTTATAAGAAATTATCCAGTTTCAATTTCTTTTTATCATTTCATATTGTGATAATCCTCAAGCCAAATGCATTTTCCTGTGAAAACGGAATGTCTGTCCAACTGAGCGATTCCAGAACAAAATGTTGGCTTCTTTAATATGGGAAAACCTCCAAGTCTGGAAGACCAGTGATCTCAAATGCTGATTCAGAGCAGATATTTTCTACCCTAGATAATTCTGGAACTGGAAGACTTGAGTCCTCTCTGTTTTAGGACAACACTCTACACACCAGTGTATAATCACAGTGGGTAGCTTTATGCACCATACCATCATAAAAATACTACCAAACTAAATATTTTTTTCTGGATGTTTTGGACCTTTCTAAAATTAAGATAAAAACTAGAGTACAGAAGATTCAACCTTCAATTCATGTGAACACGTGGTTCTTCATGTTATTACACCAATTTAATGCCATCATAATTTTAAATCAACAAACAGATATGTGAAAAACATGTTTCAGGTAAGAAAATAAAGCAGAATATTATAGCTATAATAGTAAATAGAGTAAGAATTAGGAAAAGCAGAAGCTTAGATCATCAGAAACCCCAATGATGAGACCCAAGAAAGTCTACAGAGTTAAATAACTCCCTTTCAAATTCCTATTTTTTAATAAACCTAAAAATGTCACACAGTGCTGTGACTTGTCTGTGCATTTAAGTTTGCCTCTAACTGACTTGTAAGAGCGTGATTTTATTGACTTGCTTTCTGTCATTTAATAGTGGTCTTGTAGCTGTTATTGATCTGCACCTGAAGCAAAACAACATCTTCGCCTTCTCTCAGAATAGATATCCATGGCCTGGAATTAACTTACCTAAATGGAACATTAAATTATGTGCCTAAGTTGGAAATGTCATTATTTAGAGATCCTGTATAAAGGACTCTCCTTGATGACAAAAATAATAATTATGTCTTAGGCATCTTTACATGGAGCACAGAGAGCACCCAGGAACAAGTGCTGTCTATCCTGAACACGACTAGTTTGTACTCTAGGCTTCAAACCCAGGAAAGTCTCTAATGTTGCTATATTTACCCATATAAATATAGCCGTACAGAGGTAACACATAGTGATATCAAAGTGTTATCTCCTTGAGACTCTCCAGTTTCTCTGCTCGCTTTTGGAGAAGCTACTCGTGTTATTGTGGGAAACTACTGCTTAGTAGGCCCAGCTGAGGAAAGTCCCACTGCAAACTCTCAGCACACTGAAGACGGTTGAAGAGAGAGCATGTGCCACGTAGGTGAATAAAACATAATATCGAATAAACCAGTAAGATGCCAAAGGTCAGTTGTATTTATTTCTTTTCCTGCATTTCTGTGATCCACAGCTAAGACCCACCACCTGCTCGCATACGGCTGCCTTCCTATGTATTTGGACTAGCATTCAAAACTATCTTGGAAAGATTATAAATGCAAACTGAACGTTAAGATTTTTAGACTATGCCACAGAAGTGATCTGAAAGTCAGGCAGTAAAGCTGAAAGAGTTCAAATAAACTGTACAAAAGTAGAAATTGCCAGTTACTTTGCTTTTGAATCAAAGCAAGGTTTTATTTTTCTTTTTTTTTGAAGCAAAGCAAAATTCAAATCTGGCAGAGTTGTAAAGTTGGATTATAAAGCATTTAAGATAGATACATCTGTATGTACACTAGTAATTGTTCAGTAATTAGAATTCCTCCCTAGGTTTTATATTGGTTGCTTAGAAATAGATACCACCTTCAGCTGAGCTACGGAACTTTTAAGGAGTCCCAATGACACCAGAGAGTGGTCAGCATGGGCAGACCTATAGGATACAATCCGCATTAATTCTTGCAAAGGTCCATGAAACAACAGTGTGGGAATACATTGACAGAAGGCAAACATCTTGTCCTATTTCACTGCCTACAGTGGCACTTCAAGCACCAAGGAACTACCAATTATTTTAATTATCTTCTCTCTGCTAAAAATAATGCTTGACTTCTTAGGTTTTGAAGATCTTTTTCTGGAAGACAGATACTTTGTAAATGGAGATACTAATCCAGGACAGATTCTGATGCTTTTATTCACACCAAGCAGTAAATTGCTCTGGAAGTAGTTCTGTTAATTATCACAGAGAAAGATTGTTACCAGCAGCAGAAGACATTTCGAGCCCCTTCTCTGAATTATCAAGGCAGAAGTTAGAATCTGTTTGGATGTCAGGAGAAGTGTACAAAAACTTGCAGTTTAAAAAGTATCTTTCAATGAAGGGCATATTTCAAGTACTTCACCTATTTGAAAAAGACATTTGAGCAAGATACTTCTGCCAGGAACAAGATTGAGCCTTATAAGAGCTGCTCGACTCTGAGGAAATAAAAGTAATGAATGGGTTTCAACCTTTATTGCTGTTGACATAGTAGCACTTAACTAGTGTATTTGCATATTCAAGAAATCAAATACTGGTTTCCTGATTAATTCCTTTGTTTATTTGGTGCATACATTAGAAAAATAAGCTTCTTAATGTAAAAAAGCTGCGGAGTGCACTGCCCAATGTGTGAATGCCGTGGGTCTTGGGAGGGGCTGGGTTCTCTATTCTGATGGTTTTCTGGTGGAACTTGGATGAAGCTCTTGTTGTTGTCATCACTAATAGACTCCATGTTTTTCCATACACAGACATGACTTGAAATAATGTCATGACCAATAAAAGTTAAATCTACAGTCTCTAGCCTCTATATCTCAATGAACTAGATGTAAATGACAAAATGTTGAAGGCCACATGCAGCAAAATTATCTTCAAGAAATACCAACCTTGGGAATGATAGCAAAGATCTTTCATATTACTGTGATCTGCTACACAATGTTAAACTATTAGCCTAATGTAGCTGTGAGTATTATGTTTTTTATCCTTCTGAAAGAAACAACAAAGAACTCCAAGCCTGCTTCTCCTTAGGAGGAGAAGATGCTCAGGATGTTAGTAAAAGGCAGGAAGTTGAGAGGGATTAATGGAGAATGCTGAAGGTTAGAAGAAACTCATGATGGAGAGAAGAGAGGGACAGAAATCTGTTCTTTTGTTTGTTAAAATATCTGTGATAAAGTAGGCATCTTGCACATATGTATACACACTCTAATTCTGATGGGTGTTCTTGATCAACTACTATTCTTAGAGACAGGTTTTCATTGAAAACCTTATGACTTTGATTTACTTAGCTTAGCTTGATGAGGCCTTAGATTTGGGACTTTGGTTCAGTTCCTTATGTATGTGGAATCAATCAGCAAATTAATGCTCTGGTTCTATATTTTGATTACAAATATTGCTGAAATACAAAAGATTTCAGAACTGGGTTCATTGATAAGCAGATTATTACTAAAGATGGCCAAAATCTATTACTGTCCTCTGGGGAATGCTAATAGTGCAGGAATTTTTTTTGCACTGAAATTGTGGTAGGAAAGCAAAATAACTCAGTCTTTCATAGAATGGAGCTCAGATGAGGAAGAAGTCAATTTAGAAACACTGGGGAGGCCCTGTATACAGAAGCATTAATTGGATTTAGTACTTATTAATCCCATGTGCATATCAGGAGAGCTGTAATGAAGTCACTGCTTTGGTGAATTCATCTTGCGTCAGTCTGTGTCACATCATGGTTGAACTAGGAATTTCTAAGTCTGAAGGTGCAAGTAGATACAAATTAGATTAAACTCAATAGCCAGGACCAGTAAAGATTTGCTTCATCTCTGAGCTGGATGCTGAAGGAAAATATTCACTGATATTGTACCAAATGTAACAGACCTCTTTTAAAGAAAAATTTTCAGAAAGGACTGAGTCTGATTGGGATCAAGAACCTGGAAAGAGAAAATAATTGCATTATATAGAGATATGTAAAATGATAAATGGGCATATAAATCCTCAGCACATGACAATCACGTTTAGCATAATTTAGTGTAATTCAGTTTGCAATGATATTGATCACTGATGATCCCAATACAACAACTTTAGGCTAAAGGCTTGAAGTTCTAGTAAAAACACATTGGTGCAATTTAACTCACTGGTGCATCTCCCAGCTGCACAGTAAAAGTTGATTTCTTTGGTTTCAGAGAAGACCTGAAAAAGTTCTGCTTTTGGGAGACTTCTAAATTTTTTCATGAAGGCTGAAGAAACTGCTGGGGGAAATAGATTGCAGAAGCTTCATTGCTAACATGAAAAATCAATTTAAAATCTTGAGAAATTATTTTTTTTTTAATTTCCTTGATATGGAAATCTGGAAATGTCTTTTTTTCCTAGTAACATTATTAGGATCCTAAAAAAGTGCTATTGTTCTTAGATTTTATCTAGATAAACTGGAGTTGGATAGAAGGACTGGGTAGAACTATTTTTTTAATAGCTTTCAGTCATTAAAGTGATATTTCTCTCTCCAGATTATCCACTATATGGACATTACATTTGAATTGGTAGTCCAGATTCACTTTATATCGATAATTAGAAAAAGATCCTTCTAAGATATGGCTGACCTCATCCTATAAAAGATAACTAAAAATGGCCATAAGAGGCCGTAAGTGCCTACTTCTCTCCATTAACTCCAGAAGGTCTGGGTGACTAGCTCATATGTGGGCATATACCTTGTAATGTATAGAGTAAATGCAGTGAATGTCAGGGCTCATTTCTGTTCAAACCTCCCCTGACACAACTTGAGGCCTTTCCTATTGCTTGTTCCTTGGGAGAAGAGACCGACCCCCACCTCACTACGCCCTATCTTCAGGTCGTTGTAGAGGGTGATCAGGTCTCCCCTCAGCCTCCTTTTCCGCAGGCTAAACACCCCCAGCTCCCTCAGCCGCTCCCCATCAGACTTGTGTTCCAGACCCTTCACCATCTTCGTTGCCCTTCTCTGGACACACTCCAGCACCTCAAGGTAGTGAGGGGCCCAAAACTGAACACACGATTCGAGGTGTGGCCTCACCAGTGCCAAGTACAGGGGGACGATCACCGCCCTGGTCCTGCTGACCACACTATTTCTGATACAGGCCAGGATGATGTTGGTCTTCTTGGCCACCTGGGCACACTGCCGGCTCATGTTCAGTCAGCTGTTGACCAACACTCCAGGTCCTTTTCCACCAGGCAGCTTTCCAGTCACTCTTCCCCAAGCCTGCAGCGTTGCATAGGTTGTTATTAGAGCACATAAAATACTGAATACACCATGTGGAGGCAAATGAATCATTCCCTTGAAATCTCCTCTATGAAATGATCTGGAATTACTAAACTGGGAAAGATTTAAACATCTGAGAGCGAATGTATGCCCGTATCTCTAGCCTAACATAAACATGTTTTGTTTACAAAGGCTCTTTGCTAAAAGCCCTGCAAAGCTTCTTTCACATACCGTGTATTTACACTCACCTCTTATTTTTAGATTGCATTCATATGTGTACTGCATTTAAACACATAAATTATACACTTACACAGTTGCACTGTTACAGAAATTTTATGGGACAGCATCAGCTTTTAGAACAGACAGACATGTTTCAAGCTGAGATCAATATACCATATTTCGTGATACCAGGAGGTGTGACAGATATCTCACTTATCTGGGCCTTCTAAGCAGAGCACAGCTGGGTGAGAGGCACACTTTTTAAATTCGGTTCCTTTGGTATCTCTTCCTAAGGCAAACTAGCAATACACGTCATTATTGCCACTGTGCTTTTCACTTTGGCCCATACTAATCCCACTCATCATTATACTCTTACCTAGGGAGCCTACCTTAGACACAGAGTCACCATCTGTATAGCCAGTGGGAAACAGATGAGACATGCAAGAAACATCTAGACTAATAAATAAAAGAGGTTAGGGACCATTCTCTAGCTTTGAGGTTTACTAGACTGGTACAAGTGGTGTAAATATAGACCAGTTATCTTCTCTCTCCAAACAGGTGGCAACAATCAAATTGCTGACTGGAATGGTCTATAATAAACCATACCTATGGACTGTCTGTCCTGGATAACAGTGCTGGTTGGCATGGGCTAAACCTATAGCAGCATACATATTAACATTTAATCAGTATGGATGGGTGATTTTACCTCTCTTACATACCAATATAATAAAGTTATAGAGGATAACTTAACCCTTTGCTTTTCAAGATACCTATGTTTCATCTCTTCAGTTACAGCTCTGATGTATTTCCTGGATTTCTGAAGACTTTAAAAATTTGTTGCATGTGTCCCTCTAGACAGTTGAAGTTCATGTCATGGTAGAAAATTCTAGCAAGACATAAAATACCAGCAGGAGAAAGCAAAGATAAACAAATGTTCTGTTACCTTACGAACCAGCCTGAAGAACCATTCCTTAATAAGCCTCTTATTTTTAAGTCAGGTAATTTCTAAATTCATGAAGGAGCTATACACACACAAATACAGATGCATCACAATACAACGGGTGAACAATTGGCTGAAGGGTCGGGCTCAGAGAGTTGTAGTAAATGGGGTAACATTTAGTTTGTGGCCAGTCACTAGTGGTGTTTCCCAAGGCTCTATTTTAGGGTCAGTTCTCTTCAATGTTTTTATCAATGACCTGGACACAGGAGTTGAATACACACCAAGCTTGCCACCAATACAAATTAGGAGGAGCTGTTGATTCCCTCAAGATTAGAGAGATCTTGATAGATTAGAGTGCCAGGCAATCACCGACCACAAGAAATTTAACAAGTGCTGGATTCTGCACCTAGGATGGTGTAAGCCTGGGTGTATGTATAGACTGAGGGACAAGCAGCTGGAGTGCAGCCCTGCAGAAAGGGATCTAGGGGTTTCATTGATGGTAAACTCGGTATGAGCCAACAATGGGTTGCTGTGGCCAAAAGGGCCAATCATATCCTGGGATGCACTAAGTACAGTATAGCTATCCAGTCAAAAGAAGTCATTGTCCCACTATATTCAGTACTGTTGCAGCCCCACTTTGAGTACTATGTGCAGTTTTGGGCTTCAAAATATAAGAAAGATATAAAAATATTAGAATGTGTCCAAAGGAGAACAATGAAGATGGTGAAAGGACTAGTGGGCATGACTTATGAGGAATGGTTGGAGTTACTGGATTTGTTCAGCTTAGACAAGAGGAGGCTGTCTGAGTAGTGACCCCATTGCTGTCTACAGCTTTCTCATGAGCAGGAGCTGATAGGGAGGTGCTGATCTCATCTCTCTGGTGTCCGTTGATAGGATATGAGGGAATGGCCCAAAGCTGCATCAGAGGAAGTTCGTATTGGATATTAAGTAAAAGTTCTTCAATGTAAGGGTGGTCAATCACTGCAACAAGATCCCCAGGGAAGTGGCCATGGTCCAAAGCCTGTTGGTGTTCAAGAAGAGTTTGGACAACAATTTCAGGTACATGGTTTAACTTTTAGGTTGCGCCGTGTAGAGTCAGGAGTTGGACTCGATGACCCTTGTGGGTCCCTTCCAACTCAGAATATTCTATGACTCTATGATTCTATGATTCACAGGGAGAGAGGGAAACGGGAAGTGGGACAAGCATGCAGATGGCAGAGTCATGAGTTTCAGTTATGAGGGCTATAAGACTAGGTGTTTCTTATATGACCTACATGATTGGCCCTCTTCATAAGTAATATAATGGTAAAGCTTTGGGAGTGTTGCCAAAGGCTTCAGCAGAATCACTGACTGTTGCGTTTCTGGAAGACAGGGTGTATGTGGTTATAGGTGTAGAAAATTCAAGATAAACTCAGATACTTTCATCTTTTTAAAATGTTATTACTGTGACTGACAGAACTTCCAAAATTAATCAAGGTTTTAAAAATTCTGTAAGTGGATGTCATGGGTAGATTCATCTCTTTTACCTTAGAAACGAGATGGTTTCAGTTAGTTCCCTTAGACCAGATGTAGGGTATCATTTTCTATTTTAGTGTAATTGTTCCCAGCAGGTTTTTTGAGGGTTGTTATGGTTGGATTTTTTTTATTTTTCTGCCCGATGACTAGTAAGGGAGTCATTAATCAGACATTGAAATCTACCTTGTAGACATTTATTTGTCACGTTAATCCTAACTCACCTTATCTTTGACGTAGCTATACTGATGTCCTTGGGACCACTACTTGCATGAACGAGGCCTAATAGAGTCAGGCGCAGAATGAGACACTAGAGACAATATTCTCCAAAGGTATAAATCAGGACCGTTTCAATGACATTGATGGGACAATATCAGAGCACAAAACTGCAGTAACATTATTTTAGGTAATACAGCAAATATTAAATAAATCATGGGAAATATTAAGAAAAAATGTTTCTCTCTCTCTCATGGGTACTAAAGCAGGTTTCAAATTAAGTTGATAATTTTGTGGAATAAATATTTGTCCACTAGAAGACAGAACCAGAGCAGAAATGCATATTATGTAATGTAAGCTCACAAATAGCTTTCACATAATACCTTTGACTGCATCTGTCAATCAGAGTTTTGCAATTCATGGGCTGATTATGACTTTAGCTACCAGTAAGCTATCCAGACTCCACGTATGTGTGCAAGTGTGTATGTTTATTGTAGATATCCAGGACATCCTCACAGAGACGGAATATGTGACACAGGATTTAC